>NC_088243.1:34156943-34456943 GCF_036934945.1 Oncorhynchus masou masou | reverse complement strand
GTCTATTATGCGCGTGCTGTCAATTTATGGCGACTTTGTGTGAAGTAAATACGCTAAAGAATCCCATTAAACAACCTGTTTGGATAATGTACATGTTTTGCTAATCTGATGCTGAGCATGTTGTGGAATTGCATTCATTCTGACATTGGGGGAAATGTTCATTTGCCGGGTCTTGTCCTTTTATTTTTTCCCGGGAAATGTGAAGTGTTCCCAGGACAGTGCTGGAATCCCAGTTACCCATGTTAAATCGCAAAATGACACAGTCAGTGTAATCTAGCAGCAGACAAAAACCACTGTGGACACGTCACCAGAACACGTACCGCTTGACTGGCCAAGCAGGAAGAGGCTATCAAACCAGGTTAGCTGCCACATCAGCACAGGACACACGTTCCTTTCAGGGTACACAAAACGTTCCCCACTAAGTGACAGCTTCTGCTCCTCAATTGTGTGTTGAATTAGCTGGAACACTTAACTTGACAGGGAGCCGAGCAGAGCGATGGGGGAAATCCGACCGTCAACACCACGACGTGCTCAGGGAGCTAACGCCGAACTAACGCTACGCAGGCAGTAACTGTGGACGAGTGACCAGCTGGACTGAGCAATGCAGTTCAAACAGTGGTAGTATGACCTAGTGTGACCTCTGTGAGCACATGGCGACGTACTGTATGTATACAAAACACGTGGATTTTTTCCAGAACAGACAGTTTAGCATCTACAAGCATCTACAGCTTCACCGGCATCTCCATCAATTGGGGTAACTACTGTTGGCATCTACAGTACTTTGTTCAGTTTGGGAGAGTGAGGTAAGTCGGCACGCATCACCTGGAAGAGGTAGACATCGCCGTAGTTGTTGCTGAGACAGAAGACGTTCTCCTTCTTGGGGTGCTCGGGAACGGCCTGGACGATACTGTCCTCTGCGAACAGGGCGTAGCGCGGAGACAGCTCCTGCTCTGGAGAACCCTTCCCATAGAACAACAAGGTACAACCTGCAGGGAGAGGAAGAGGATGGTTGTTAGAGGGAGGAAGATCACACCTCAGAAGAATGACTTCAAACGGTCATTTATTTGTCTCTGCTGATCTTGAGTCATTTTACAGTAGAGTGGAAGGAAGGCTGAGGGTGCACATACCCATTTAGCACCTGGTCTGAGGTTTACCCATTTAGCACCTGGTCTGAGGTTTACCCATTTAGCACCTGGCCTGAGGTTTACCCATTTAGCACCTGGTCTGAGGTTTACCCATTTAGCACCTGGTCTGAGGTTTACCCATTTAGCACCTGGTCTGAGGTTTACCCATTTAGCACCTGGCCTGAGGTTTACCCATTTAGCACCTGGCCTGAGGTTTACCCATTTAGCACCTGGCCTGAGGTTTACCCATTTAGCACCTGGTCTGAGGTTTACCCATTTAGCACCTGGTCTGAGGTTTACCCATTTAGCACCTGGTTTACCCATTTAGCACCTGGTTTACCCATTTAGCACCTGGCCTGAGGTTTACCCATTTAGCACCTGGCCTGAGGTTTACCCATTTAGCACCTGGCCTGAGGTTTACCCATTTAGCACCTGGCCTGAGGTTTACCTGGCCTGAGGTTTACCCATTTAGCACCTGGCCTGAAGTTTACCCATTTAGCACCTGGTCTGAGGTTTACCCATTTAGCACCTGGCCTGAGGTTTACCCATTTAGCACCTGGCCTGAGGTTTACCCATTTAGCACCCTGAGGTTTACCCATTTAGCACCTGGCCTGAGGTTTACCCATTTAGCACCTGAGGTTTACCCATTTAGCACCTGGCCTGAGGTTTACCCATTTAGCACCTGGCCTGAGGTTTACCCATTTAGCACCTGGCCTGAGGTTTACCCATTTAGCACCTGGCCTGAGGTTTACCCATTTAGCACTGGCCAGGTTTACCCATTTAGCACCTGGCCTGAGGTTTACCCATTTAGCACCTGGCCTGAGGTTTACCCATTTAGCACCTGGCCTGAGGTTTACCCATTTAGCACCTGGCCTGAGGTTTACCCATTTAGCACCTGGCCTGAGGTTTACCCATTTAGCACCTGGCCTGAGGTTTACCCATTTAGCACCTGGCCTGGAGGTTTACCCATTTAGCACCTGGCCTGAGGTTTACCCATTTAGCACCTGGCCTGAGGTTTACCCATTTAGCACCTGGCCTGAGGTTTACCCATTTAGCACCTGGCCTGAGGTTTACCCATTTAGCACCTGGCCTGAGGTTTACCCATTTAGCACCTGGCCTGAGGTTTACCCATTTAGCACCTGGCCTGAGGTTTACCCATTTAGCACCTGGCCTGAGGTTTACCCATTTAGCACCTGGCCTGTTTACCCATTTAGCACCTGGCCTGAGGTTTACCCATTTAGCACCTGTTTACCCATTTAGCAACTGGCCTGAAGTTTACCCATTTAGCACCTGGCCTGAGGTTTACCCATTTAGCACCTGGCCTGAGGTTTACCCATTTAGCACCTGGCCTGAGGTTTACCCATTTAGCACCTGGCCTGAGGTTTACCCATTTAGCACCTGGCCTGAGGTTTACCCATTTAGCACCTGGCCTGAAGTTTACCCATTTAGCACCTGGCCTGAGGTTTACCCATTTAGCACCTGGCCTGAGGTTTACCCATTTAGCAACTGGCCTGAAGTTTACCCATTTAGCACCTGGCCTGAGGTTTACCCATTTAGCACCTGGCCTGAGGTTTACCCATTTAGCAACTGGCCTGAGGTTTACCCATTTAGCACCTGGCCTGAGGTTTACCCATTTAGCACCTGGCCTGAGGTTTACCCATTTAGCACCTGGCCTGGTTTACCCATTTAGCACCTGGCCTGAGGTTTACCCATTTAGCACCTGGCCTGAGGTTTACCCATTTAGCACCTGGCCTGAAGTTTACCCATTTAGCACCTGGCCTGAAGTTTACCCATTTAGCACCTGGCCTGAGGTTTACCCATTTAGCACCTGGCCTGAGGTTTACCCATTTAGCACCTGGCACCTGAAGTTTACCCATTTAGCACCTGGCCTGAGGTTTACCCATTTAGCACCTGGCCTGAGGTTTACCCATTTAGCACCTGGCCTGAGGTTTACCCATTTAGCACCTGGCCTGAGGTTTACCCATTTAGCACCTGGCCTGAGGTTTACCCATTTAGCACCTGGCCTGAAGTTTACCCATTTAGCACCTGGCCTGAGGTTTACCCATTTAGCACCTGGCCTGAAGTTTACCCATTTAGCACCTGGCCTGAGGTTTACCCATTTAGCACCTGGCCTGAAGTTTACCCATTTAGCACCTGGCCTGGTTTACCCATTTAGCACCTGGCCTGAAGTTTACCCATTTAGCACCTGGCCTGAGGTTTACCCATTTAGCACCTGGCCTGAAGTTTACCCATTTAGCACCTGGCCTGAGGTTTACCCATTTAGCACCTGGCCTGAGGTTTACCCATTTAGCACCTGGCCTGAAGTTTACCCATTTAGCACCTGGCCTGAAGTTTACCCATTTAGCACCTGGCCTGAGGTTTACCCATTTAGCACCTGGCCTGAAGTTTACTCATTTAGCACCTGGCCTGAAGTTGACCAATTTAGCACCTGGCCTGAAGTTTACCCATTTAGCACCTGGCCTGAGGTTTACCCATTTAGCACCTGGCCTGAAGTTTACCCATTTAGCACCTGGCCTGAGGTTTACCCATTTAGCACCTGGCCTGAAGTTTACCCATTTAGCACCTGGCTGAGGTTTACCCATTTAGCAGGTAAATACACCAGAATAATTCCCTGTAAGCTTTTAGGATAGTAAAGAATCAGTCTATGGTAAATGTAATGCACAGGCTATGTAAAGGAAACCACATGAAGCTGCTGTCCTCACTTAAAGAGAGTACAGACATACCACTTAAGAGAGAGTTTTACTTAAAACCTGTCCTTCCCCTCTGTCCCCCAGCATAAATTACATTTCAGTTGATGTATTCCATGATACAGTGGTCATATCGACTGGACCTGTAAATTGGAATAACCTCTCCTCTCCTCACACCTTTAACTCACCTTTCAATGTGACCCAACCTAGAGAGCATCAAGCTCCACTCCATTTCAGTCAGCTATTCAAGGTCCAATTCAATTCTGACCGACTGGACCTTAGACGGCAATGTGCCAAACCCTGTTTCCCTCTGCTCACCCACCCCTACAGTACTCGCCTTTCAGGGTGACCCAGTACTGTTTCCACTTCCTGCGTGTGACCATCTCCAGCTTCCTGTCCTTATGCAGGGTGAGGAGGGGTTTGAAGGACAGCCAGCCGGCCCTGCGTACCACCCCCTGCTCCTTCTCAAACAGCAAGTCCAGCTGCTCCAGAGAGCCCCCTGCAGACTCACTGCTGCTCTCCCCCTCTTCTGTCCCTGTAGACGGGTCTCTCCTTTCACCAGCTCCCCCTCCTCCACTACTGCCCTGACCAGTCCCTGTCTCCAGCTCCCGCATGAAGTTCTCATAGATGTTCTGACGAAGGGCATCATTGCTGTGGTGGAGAGCCCCTGCCGACTGGGCCCGGGAGGCCCCCACACCGCCAGGGTACCACAGGCTGGATACTTGGGAGGGAGAGCTCGTGTCAGCTGTCAGGCCATCCACTCCACTGTCAAAGACCTCGCTGCCATCCTTATACCGGGGCTCCTGGAAGCACATAGAGAGAAGAAGAGGGTAGGGAGAGAGGGTGGGAAAAGGTGAGAGTGAGAAGAGGGTAGGGAGAGAGGGTGGGATGAGGTGAGAGAGTGAGGAGAAGGTAGGGAGAGAGGGTGGGATGAGGTGAGAGAGTGAGGAGAAGGTAGGGAGAGAGGGTGGGATGAGGTGAGAGAGTGAGTGAGGAGAGGGTAGGGAGAGAGGGTGGGATGAGGTGAGAGAGTGAGGAGAGGGTATGGAGAGAGGGTGGGATGAGGTGAGAGAGTGAGGAGAGGGTATGGAGAGAGGGTGGGATGAGGTGAGAGAGTGAGGAGAGGGTATGGAGAGAGGGTGGGATGAGGTGAGAGAGTGAGGAGTCCCTCAACAAAAACACTTAAATTCCTGAACCTGACACTCTGGCGACTAAAGTTCTTGAGACTGAGACAATTTAATTGCGTCTGTGAGGGCACCCTGGTTTCCTGACCCCAGTAGAACACTACTTCATGGGATTGAACTCTTTCTCTTTCAGGGGTAATGAAAGCCCACCTGCACTCCAATAGATTGCAGCATCTGGTCTCCCCTGGCAACTGGGTTTAGTGCACTTCAAAACACAAACAGTGTTCTGATGCCCTTCCCCAGTCTCTCGCTCAGTCTACCCTCTTCCTCCCGGCTGTCCGTCAGTCTCCCTTTCTCCCTCAGTCTCCTCTTTCTTCCAGCAGTCTCCCCTAATCACCCCTTTCCTACCACGTCTACCCCAGCTGTTTCTCATAAGGCCCTGGACTGGACCTAAGAGGCTGGCTTGGAGGGTGCAGTGCGCCCCTAAACCACAGCTGAGCTCTGGAGCCCAGCTGGAGGGGAACAAGAGCTGGAATTAGTCCTGATTTGGGTGGACTCGTTGAAAAGGGGCTGTGATGCTGTGATTTGGTGATATATGAATCAATGAGCCAACTGGAAGCTGTGGGTGATTAAGTGGCCTTGGTGAAACAAGAGTCCCAGACAGGAACAGAACTAGGCCAGGGTGGGTCCCTGAACGGTCTCTGTCCTGGACTCCAGAGTCACCAGAGGGCAAAGAGACCCAGTGAATGTGTCAGCATGAAGCTATAAAAACTCTGAATGGCTCCAATTAAACTATCCAGAGCTCAGTTGGAAACATTACGCTCCAACATTTGCCCATGAAGAATTCACAGTTTGAGTCAGAACACTGAAAGAGACCATTTATCTCTAAAAATATCCCTCTGCTCATTACTAATCTGTCCTAAAGGCCAGGGTTGCCTAACGCCTACACAGGACACACATTTGAGGTAAGGTGGAGTTTAAAGGAGAATGGGGGTTTGAGTGTTACTCGGATTGACCAGGGTTTGTTGGAGAGTTTCTCATGGACCTATGAAGCTGCGCTGGGAACCAGAACAACTTCAAATCACAGTCCTCCATAAGCCCTCCTCCTTCTCACTGAAAAGGTCAACAAGTTCAATAGTGCAGGGAAGCTGTGAGTCCTAGGTCTCTTCCCAAACCCAACACATGGCAGGAGATTATTAGGGTTTAAGTGAGGTCTAGTAGTTTAGAGTGAAAGCTTTACCCCCAACGTGGGTCAAACCCAAATTAATGAGCACATATCCTTCTCTGTGCGTCAGGGAAGTACTTTTACCTTCCCCGATGTCCTTTGTCAGACCCTAATGAACGAGCACCTATCCATACAGAACATACTATGGACTGGCTCTCTGGAGAGCAGGACAGGGTGGTGAGTAGAGCCCAGAGCAACTCCACCATATCTTAATCACCATGACAACCTCATCATTATAAGTGTGTTGGGGTTTCTAAATCTTGAGCTGGGACATAGTTTTACTGCAACAGAGATTTAAAGTCTTACAGCAATTATCTTGGCATTGTATGAAAAGTGTGTTCAAGTTTAAAAGAGCTATTGAATTGGTGCATCATGTTTGATTTAGAGACAAAGTCACAGAGGGCCACGTTTTCGAGCAGTTCAACTAATTTGGGAAAATCTTACAACGCAAAGTTTTAGCAATTACCTACTTAGCCTTTGTTGCAGAAAATATGACTATTGTGGTTACATTTATGGGGCTAAATGCTCTAAATAAGCTATTGCAGATCCATAACACAGATTTACACAAACACACTATCCAGTGATTTGGCATACAAGTCATGGTTTTCCTATCCTGTACAAAACAGCCTGGTGTCCTTCTACAGGTCCAGTTCTCAGCCGCCTGACCCATGCTGCAACACTGAACTATACGTCATACAGACCTGCTGTAAACTGGTAAATAACATGCCGTTTCAACCAATCACACCAACACACAACAGCAAATCACCTACAATGGCAAGCTATGCATCCAACACATGGCATTTAGCATATTCCCTACATTAGCATGGGGTTAGCAACAACACTAAACTGACATGATCTCTTGTACCCACCCAGATGTAGTCATGGAATCTGCAGACCCCTTGGCTTCTCATCCTTCCTCTCGGTTTCATGCCTTACTCTCCGTTAGACGACTGCATCTCTAGTCCCTACACAATGCACCATCCGCGTTGCAAATTTCATTTTGCGGTACCCTGTGGTTTTCAGTCCTCAGACAGCTGGTATTGTGGTCCTCGGGACCGGGGACGACGTTGTGTTCCTGGCGAGACGACACCGACCACTGAGGCACATGGCCCAGGTAACCAGTGACAGTCCCCAGCCAAGAATATGCCAGAGAGTTGCTTCCTCTTCCCCCCTCCCTAACAGGACACTAACAGGGTTGGAACACTGGTCTGTGCCAAGCACATAATAACCATATTCTCCTGGGGAGCTACAGACATTCATATCTCAAACAGGGAAATTCCAAAGGAGACTAGACACACCTGATGCAGCTAAGGGGGTCCCGTGTGGCTCAGTTTGTTGAGGATGGCACTTGCAATGCCAGGGTTGTGGGTTCGATTCCCACATGGGGACCAGTATGAACTAAGAACCCGGTCACCAGTTGAATGGTGTTTCCTCCGTCAGTGTTGTGGCTGGCTTCCGGGTTAAGCGTCCGGGTGTTGAGGAGCGCGGTGTCATGACGTGGCCCTTTCTGAGTATAGATTGTGGCTTCCCCTCTCTCTCCTACACCCAGGTTCTGTTATCTGAGGTCGTAAATTCCTGGTGGAGACTCTCTCCCAGTTTCATGCAGTTTCACAGTAGAACAAAGGAACTCCCGCCAAATTCTACTACATCACAGAATTTGAGAACTGAACAATATCCATATTTTGGAGAATGTGTAAATTGCCGGTGGAGAAGCCAGCTACGACCCGGTCCATTTTGTTTCATGTTTGTGACCTCATGAAAGACAATACAGCCACAATACCATAACTCTGTTTATACAGGTGCCTCAGTTATGAGGTTTGCATCAAATTCTTGTATAAAATGAATGAGTAAAGATTAAACTATTTGTGAAATGACGTAATGTGATGTTAAACCTTTAATGTGAGAGAATTGTAATTCCCAATAAAGTTTAACCAAGTCATTGGCCCACCACCGAGAGCACAGACATGATCTGGCGTCATGGAACCGCCTTTTCTATGGTTACGAATAAAACACCCTCCTAAGAAAATCATCTTCAGACTGAGCAAACCCACAGAGTGAGCTGTGATTGCAAATAGTTATTGAATTCCTAAACATACCACGTGGAGCATTGGCTACAAGGTTGGAAAAGATGAAACTGAAACTCTCGATCCCTACAGAATAGGAGCAAATCTTAGGTACTAATTACTAGTCTGCAGCTAGAAATTATGTAAACCTGGAATGCGAATACCGACAACCGCTGAAACATCTATTCTATGAGAACATTTCTGAATGGTACTCTGAAGTATCCATTCTAACCACGAAAGAGCGAGCGACTCGGATGAACTCTCCAACAGATGGACTGACGATTCCAACAGAGATCACAATGACACAAGGGCGTAAATATATATTGATTGCAATTATTCCCGAATGAGTGAGCGTTCATGTGCAAAGGATTAGCATTTCAATTAATATAATTATCAACTGTGTGTAGTGATCCCTTTAGTCTTTCCCACTCTCTCAGTCCACACCCACTTCCCTTTGTCCACCAAGCCGTCATATCGGCTTAGCCCACAAGGGAATCATCCCTATCCTTGTAACCAATATCTACTGTTTGTTTATGCATTTCTGTGATTATTTAGTTAGTAAATAAATGATTAAACCAATTGGTGGATGATTCATAGTAAAGTCTGGGTTCGTGGAGATAACCAACAATTTATGACGTTTGGAATGAGACTGACATGAGGTATAAAATAATTCATTAATAGAAGACTAATTGATCAGATATTAAAATATCTGAAGAGTTATATTCGGAAAATTCTAACTTTGTAATCTGAAGATTTTCCGTGGTGCCCCGACTTCCTAGTTCATTACATTTACATGATTAGTATAATCACGTAATAATAATGACAGAGAATTGATTTGCTAAAATAACAGTCTTCACTTTTAATGATGCCAAAGACAAGACTGTGGTTAGGCGGGTCATGTTTCAGAGGACGCATCAAAATATATACCACAATTATCAAAAGAGAATGTCCTTCCTGAGGGTTCTATGAGAAGAAAATCTTGCAAAACACAAGAGTAGTCGAGGTGAAAACAGAACAACATGCTGTGCTACTGGTTGCTGCTTTAGAATGGTCTCTCTCTCTCCCCTCTCCCTCTCCCCCCCCCCCCCGTTGGGGAGTTGCAGCAATGAGACAAGATCGAAATTAGGGGGTAAAAAAAGGCTACATGTAAATCTAAGGCAATACCTCTATTACAGACTACAGTTGGACAACATAGAAACTAGCAATATGCTATGGCTACAGAACTAACTGCAAACAAAGCTGTACTGGTTGTACATACCAGGCTATGAAGATAGTTCATAGATCTGTATACACCCTGTGAAGAACATCATTAGTTTAGAACCTGAGCGGAAGTGTTTCCTTGCCACTGTCGCTTCTGCTTGATCTTTGTGGGGTTATTACTAAGGGACATTGACAAATGTTTCTGAAAAAAACTTCACAATTTTGGATGTAGATTGTTTGAGCTGTAGGATCCTGACCTACACAGACAAGCCCATACAACAGCCCCACTCACCTGTGTCTTCCTCTTCTTCCTGCTAAGACTTCCAGTCCAGTCGCTGAGGCGTCTCATGCGACTTCTGACCGCGCCAGAGCCCTTCTTCAGGGTGGAGCGCTCTCCGCTGGGCCGGGCCTTACGGCAGGGCAGGGTGTAGGACGAGTACTGCCTAGCCTCCGGACACTCCTCCTCAGTAGGCACGTCCAGGGCCGAAACAAAGGAGGCCCGGTGCTGGATATGATGGGGGGATTCCCTGTACTGTGCCGACAGGTCCTTAGCCGTGGGGAAGGTGGCAGCCATACTAGGGTCCCTGTAGAGATCTGATATGGACTGTAGGGGAGACTGTTGGCCAAAGGCCTCCAACTGGTCAGCCCCACTGTTCCCCATAGTCCTACTGGGGGAGCAGGTCTGGTCCTGGTCGCAGAGGTCCGCACTGTGCCCCCAGGGCGAGTCGTACCAGGACCCCTCGGAGCTCAGCGAGCTGCCCTTGCTGGTCCTGGTGGTGGAGGTTGAGGCTGGCTGCGGAGCTCCGTGGTGGGCCTCAGGCCTCCTGCTGCTGCCAGGAAGGCTTGGGGTGGACTCTAGGGTGGGGGAGAATTTGAGCAGCTGCACTGGCCCAGAGGCCTCGTCCAGGAGCAGACCACTGTTAGTGTTGGTGAACTCCACCCTCAAACTACCATCCTTCTTGATGACCACCCTGGGACTGCTTTGCTCCTCCAGCCCCTCACCCTCTCCTGGCATTCTCTCTGGGTTCCTGTGTCCGTTCAGAGCATGGTCGTTCAGCTCCCCTGATGCTCTACTGTCCAGGCGTCCACTGCCTTCAAATGGGCAGCAGCCAATCTCAGATGGGAGTTGTGAGCCGCCTCCTGGTGGGGAGTCATGCCAACGACGGCGGTTTGGACTGACCTTCACCCCCATGGTGACATAATCGTAGTGTCTGGAGACGTACGGCTCTCCTCTCCTCTGCGGGGGGGAGAGGCAGCCTCGGCCAACAGTCCTGGCTTTGTAACCCGAGCCCCCTGGCCCACCTTTCCACCACGTATGGGGGGAAAGAACCTCCTCTTTGGTTGAGCGGAACTTTAGTGAGTAGGGTTTTTGTTTCCCGGGGAGGATGAAGCTGGTGCCCTTGGGCCCCTGAAGGCTGTACTGGCTCTCAGAGTTTCCCATTGCGATCTGGAAGACAAAGGAGACCAATTCTGTCAGAGATACTATGGAAGGCAAGGCAGACATCTGTTGGGTGACATCATTTCAGGTGTCGTCACACTGCTGTGCTGAGAGGCTACTGTAACTCAGATTGGCCATGGTTGAGCAGACTCATTCCAAATAGACATTACCACACTACACTTACCGACTAATGATTCCTATGGTGAGGCCATCAGTCACGGACTAAGTTTAATCGGATAACATCTGAGTGAAAAGACCAAAGAAAAAGGCATAATTGCACAGGAGAGCATCTAATAATTACAAAGACAGCCTGTTCTTCTTATTTTAGACATTTTCCAGGAAAGGTACCAAGGCGGCATCAGCGCCAGTGTGACCAACAAGCCTTCATGGCTGTTATGTGTGAAATGACTTCCAGGGAACCTCAAAGGGCTTTAGATTCGGGAAGGATGGGGCATGACCAGACATCTGAAGGGAGTGAATCAAAGCACTGTAAGGTGCGGTTTGAGACATAGAAAGGCTTGATTTGACAACTGCTTGTCAACTGTCATGTGTTACTGAAGATAGCTACGGCTCACTTACTGTAAAGTCACTGCATTATCAGTCCAGTTGGCAACACTACAATAGCTATAATCTTCCACTCCCTGCACTGCTTAAAATGTACTAAGTGACTTACCTATAATCACTACCACTTATAGAAGCACTGTTAATATCTCTGATAGGAGACAGAACCGTAGACTCACCTGTGTGTCCTACAGTGTCTTGTCAGAGTGTGGACTTCCAGCAGGCATGGTGGTCCTGAACTCCTCCACTCTCAGACAACTCAGACAACACTATGTCCTCCTGCTGCACAGCCAGGATCATCTGAGGGACACACAAAGGAGAGCGCTTGGGATTAGTGACTGGGTTATCGCTATGCCAACACAGATTTGTTAACTGCCTGTGACAAACTCCCATGTTTGATGACAGGTGTTGCAATTAGGGCCGAGTCCTAATCCAGCCGTCGGGAGAGGACTTTGGTCTTTCAGTGGTTAAGAAGAGGACACCCAAGCTTTGATCAGAGGACTACTCTAAAGTAGGGCACTGAGGAGCAGATTCACTTCACAAAATCCTCAATGTCTGTTGACAAGAGGAATAACACTACAGGGCCACTGTACCTCACCTGAAGAGAGGGCATGCATGACATACAACACACCAAAATTGAATTAGTATCTACAAACTTTAGCTGTCAATGACAGCACAAAAATGACACGCTTCCATGTGTTAGGCTCAAACCTGCACCAGGTTTCCATCACAGTGAACCTAAAGGAGCCCAGGTCTGTGCTGCTGTGCCATTCTGGGTCTATGACTACTGTAGAAACTCACTCCTCCCCTCTGACTCAATGCCTCCTTATTTCCCTCTCCAAACTAAACATCATTTCCAACTCTGCAGAACTCAATGACGTCTTCTTTGATCAGTTGGGAAAGTTTTTGAAAAGCTGGCTACAGTTTGCCCCGCTGTTTATTTTTAACACTGGAAATCCAGCCATTTCTTTTGCGCCCCAACAGCCAAATATGTCCAGGGGCGGATTCAGAACAACATAAACCGCTGCAGAGCTTTCTTACTGTAGTTATGGGCACAGCTGATGAAAGAGCACAACCCTTCCAGTATACTATTACACATCTACATGCGTGTAGCTCACAGTCCAGGAAACAACTCGCATGATATCCATCCTCCACTGGTGTAGCAGCACACGTACAGCCTGTGTGAGAGGGCATAGTGTAAATACCCTGCTGCCAACAGACTAACCCCGGGGATGAACTGATCTGTGGCATTACTGCTCTTTATCTCGCCTTCCTACTATACGCATGTACCTTGACTTTAGAGACCTTAGAGTCAAGCAGGGGGTAGTCTGCTGAATGACGAGATGTAATGTACTGTAGCATATAGGCTGAGGGTAATGGGAATCCAGAAGCTCCGGCTTGAGGGTAAAGGTGGTATTGTGGCAGAAGACTGATGTCACAGTCATAAAACATTTTATGACAATGTGTTAAATCTTGGATAGCAAGTCTTGGTTATGATAATGTGTAATCAGGTTTCTATGAAGCGGGTCAGTCTGGCACAAGGTTAACAGTTTAGCCATGTTTGTTTTTAGTCCTGATCTATACACACACACACACACACACACACACACACACACACACACACACACACACACACACACACACACACACACACACACACACACACACACGTGTATGTATATATACATACATACATACATACATACAAACATACATACATAGATGTGTACACACACATACACATATATACACACACATATACATATTATATATACACATATATACATACACACATCTATAAACACACAAAAGTATGTGGACATCCCTTCAAATGAGTGGATTTTACTATTTTCAGCCACACCTGCTGCTGACAGCTGTGTAAAATCAAGCACACTTCCTTGCAATCTCCATAGACAAACATTGACAGTAGAATGACCTTACTGAAGAGCTCAATGACTTTCAATGTGGGACCGTCATAGGATGTCACCTTTCCAACAAGTCAGTTCGTCAAATGTCTGTCCTGCTCGAGCTGTCAACTGTAAGGCTGTTATTGTGAAGTGGAAATGTCTAGAAGCAATAATGGCTCAGCTGCGAAGTGGTAGGCCACACAAGCTCACAGACCGGGACCTCAGAATGCTGAAGAGTGCAAAAATAGTCTGTCCCACAGTTGCAACACTCACTACCGAGTTCCAAACTACCTCTGGAAGCAATGTCAGCACAAAGAACTGTTCGTCGGGAGCGTCATGAAATGGGTTTCCATGGCCGAGTAGCCACACACAAGCCTAAGATCACCATGCGCAATGCCAAGCATCGTCTAGAGTGGTGTAAAGCTCGCCATCATTGAACTCTGGAGCAGTGGAAATGAGTTCTCTAGAGTAATGAATCACACTTCACTGTCTGGTGGATGAATCTGGGTTTGGCGGATGCCAGGAGAACGCTAGGAGAATAAAGTGCCAACTGGAAAGCTTGGAAGAGGACTAATGGTCTGGGGCTGTTCTTCATGGTTCAGGCTAGGTCCCTTAGTTCCATTGAAGTGAAATCTTAACGCTACATCATACAATGACTTTCTAGACAATTCTGTGCTTCCAACTTTGTGGCAACAGTTTGGGGAAGGCCATTTCCTGTTTCCGCATGACAATGCCCCTGTGCACAAAGCCAGGTCCATACAGAAATGGTTTGTCGATCGGTGTGGAAGAACTTGACTGGCCTGCACAGAGCCCTGACCTCCCCTTTGGGATGAATTGGAATGCTGACTGCGAGCCAGGCCTAAATCGCCCAACATCAGTGCCCGACCTCACTAATGCTCTTGTGGCTGAATGGAAACAAGTCCCCACAGCAGTGTTCCAATATCTATTGGAAAGCTTTCCCAGAAGAGTGGAGGCTGTTATATCTTCTGTTATATCAGAAGAGTGGAGGCTGTTATATCTTCTGTTATATCAGAAGAGTGGAGGCTGTTATATCTTCTGTTATATCAGAAGAGTGGAGGCTGTTATATCTTCTGTTATATCAGAAGAGTGGAGGCTGTTATATATTCTGTTATATCAGAAGAGGGGAGGCTGTTATATCTTATGTTATATCAGAAGAGTGGAGGCTGTTATATCTTCTGTTATATCAGAAGAGTGGAGGCTGTTATATATTCTGTTATATCAGAAGAGTGGAGGCTGTTATATCTTATGTTATATCAGAAGAGTGGAGGCTGTTATATCTTATGTTATATCAGAAGAGTGGAGGCTGTTATATCTTATATCAGAAGAGGGGAGGCTGTTATATCTTATGTTATATCAGAAGAGTGGAGGCTGTTATATCTTATATCAGAAGAGGGGAGGCTGTTATATCTTATGTTATATCAGAAGAGTGGAGGCTGTTATATCTTATATCAGAAGAGGGGAGGCTGTTATATCTTATATCAGAAGAAGGGAGGCTGTTACATTATACCAACTCCATATTAATGCCATGATTTTGGAATGAGATGTTCGACGAGCGTCCACATACTTATGGTCATGTAGTGTATTACAAACCGCTGCTAACCATCACCAGCTATAAACGTTCCCACATCTTGTACAGAGACACTGGTGGCAATGATACTGAACTTGACTTCAAGTGAGAGTAAACAGAGCAAATAAGACTCTGGAATCTATTCTCATGAGAAATAACAGAGCGATAAAAGAGACACTTGTTACAGAGATGGCACCACTGGGTCAATGGAAATGTGTCTGCCAGGAGGAGGCTGTTCTCAGTTTCAAAGAAGCAAAGCAGCTTTCCTGACAGTAAGTGTTCTCGGGGTTGCCAAGTCTAAGGCCTTCAGCTCTGACAGATACAGTGAGAAGGGTTGCCAAGTCCAAGACCTCTAACAGCCAGAATTACCAGGGTTGCCAAGTTAAGGCCAGAGGCCACGTGTCCAAGGTTAAGAGCCGGCAGCGGTTGACCACTCCACTAGGCTAATAGTCCCTGACCTGCCCTCCACAGCATTCTGGATCTGTGGGAAAACCAAAGCACCATCTATCACGGACGGATTTACAATCCCTCTTCCATAGTCTCATCTACCCCTCCGACTTTCTCTCTGATTAGCATTGACAACGATTAGCCCTTTGAGTTTGAAGTAGGGAAATGGCTTCAAATCCCTCAAAATGAATTAGGAGAACCTAAACAAAGGCTGTTCGGGAGCAAATAGACACATTCCGCTGGCGTGCTGCAAGAGTCAGAAGAAAGGCTGTCACAATAGCTACTTCCAGTTCCTTTCCATGCTTTTTCTGACACAGAGCTAACGTCTGACTGTTTATTCAGGTAAGGCTGAACGTTTGAAAGGCTCAAAGCCACAAATACACACAGATTCATGCAGACGTCAACCTGCTGATGTTGGCTGAACCGGAGCATTGTAACAATGTTTTGTGAGGGGAACACATTTTCCTTAGCCACAGCACTGAACCCCTGCCCGAGGCTCTGTGCTCCTCAACAGCCCCTACCGATAGGCCATCTGTTCAGGCCCTCCCTCCCCCAACACCCTGCGACCTGAGATTCTCCTGCTAATGGCCCAGGAAGACTCCCACGCTTCTCCCTGTTCAGTCTGACAGCGTGTCTCAGGGATGGAGCCTTGGGCCAAGTCAGTGAGGACACAATTCCACAGGGTATAAACACTGCATAGTTATGCTGTAGAAATGAGTGGGTGGGGGTGTAGTAGTGGGTTGTCTATGTCATCATTGAATTTTTCCTTCATGAGTAAACTTCATTTCCTTGAGACAGGAGCCACAAAGCCCCCATATAACTCCTTACAGACATCTGCATGCCTTTGCAATCGCGCGCGCACGCACACACACACACACACACACACACACACACACACACACACACACACACACACACACACACACACACACACACACACACACAAAGCCAACATGGCCAAGTCTATATCAGAAAAACCCCTCCTGTCCTTCAAGGTAAACTTGAGAAACAAACCCTCAGAAAACCCTAGACCCAGCAGTGTGAAACATGAGGCTGGGTTGGGCCTTCCTTGGAGGACACAGCCCCAGCTCAACAATTCCATGCTGGTGGACTTTTTTTAACCCACTAAACTACAGAACCCTAGAGATTAGGAACCAACCCCTTAGCATTTCTCAAAAGGCTAGGCATAAGTGGACACAGACACGTGTGGTACAATATGAAATCCCAGCATGAAGAATGCATCTGCATAGCCCTATCAGGGGAAATGATTGATCCATCAAAGCAGACAGCTTGGTTTTGGCTTCAATCTGACATGAAGTACACTAGAAGAATACACAGGTAAAACTACTCTCTCATTCATCATTTAGAAGGACACAATGGATGTCTTGAAAAGGTTTCGGGTCTCATGAACTCCATTGTTCCCTCAGACCCATACCGTCGTCTATTATTATAACTAGCTATCCAGCTCTCCTTCATGTTACCTTCCCTTCTGTCAAATTAGTACCCAGGGGACTTCTCCTTTCTCACTTATCACCTTCCTGTGGCACTGAGCCTAGCTTAATGCTTAGCTAACTCTTAAAGGAGCAGTACAGTATAAATCGATCCCACGTCTGTTTTAGAAGCAGGAAAACACTGTCTGAGAGTGAGACCCACTTTCACCAGACAAATTCACACGGACTGACAAAAACAGGAAGTAAACAAAAAAAAGTCGGTAGAATGTTGTTGGAAGGTGGAGGTCTGACTCCCGCCTGAGCTCTGTCATACATGCTGAATACAGAGGATCCTGTGGACATTAAGTCATAAAGGAGGAAACAAAGTCCGTGAATCCGAGTGCAGGCATATATTACAATTGTGGTAGACTGTACTGTATTGCCAAAGCCACTGAGCATCAATCCAACTGCTTGTTAGTGTCTTTTGGGCTTTTTCATTATACATTTAAGAAAGGCCTTCTTCGACGTGCTCTGATCCTCTGAACCAAGAATGACATGACGCCCCACAGAGATATTGCGGGAGCCATTTCAGAATCAGACAAATGCCAAGAGAGTCAAAACAGTTCTTAAAAACAATTCCTAAATAACAGAGCACTGATTATACCTAAAGTCAATGTTGCCAACTTCACTATAGGATCTAAATCATGGGCTATGCGACAGACCAGAAACACCACAGAAAATGTAAAATAATCCGTAGCAAACAGCAGCAATAATCAGTGAGCCTGACGGACTCGGCTGTGAATGAATATAATGCTGGCAACAGTGAAAGGTAAGGAGTTGATAACGAGGTCCCCCTGTGGGAGAGAAAGGTCCCCTTACATAAATAAAGCCCGCGGGGGTCTACAGTAACAGAGCTAGAAGAGTTGTAGCCTACACTACAGCTGTAAACATGCCAACATCCCTAAACAGTACAATAGACGCCGTGTTGAAGTCTGCTCGTACACAAACAAAGCACCAGACACACAGACCTGTCTACACCTGTGCACCTGGATTAAAGACAACCGTAGTAAACGTTTTTTTCCCTCTGTTTTATCTTAATCCTAGTAATAGAGCAAACAGAGGGAAGGATGAAATGGAGAGATAAAAACAACCCTTACCTCCGTCCCAAGCTTTAATCTAAAAGCTCTTTGAAGAGCAAAGCAAGGAGAATCTAGAGCTCTCTGATCTTAAAGTGGAGTCAATGAAGTCAGCCTGCCGGTCTTAAAGTGACACGCACACACACTGGCTGAGGCACATGTGGAAACTTCCTCTCCTTCCACCCAGATTCTAGGCACAGCGAATCGTAATCCTCCAGGGTAACGCGGGGCAACAGAGCGAGGTGAGGAGGCGGAAAAGTGCTCAAGCCAGCCTCACTCACTCTCTCCAGTTGGAAGTTAGGACCAGATATGTTTTATTTAGTGTAGGAACACCCTCAGTGTTGTTTCTCCTTTCTCCTGCTTTTCCGTTGGCCACAGCAGAGGATGCAGGGAAAACAAAAAACCCAAGGCAGTTTTCCATGGGCACGAGATATTATTGGGCGAGACAAGTTGGCGTATGGAGCTGTATAATGCCTGGGAGGCACCAGGGAACGCTGCTATGACTGGGGCTCGTCTGACCCGACATACCACAATGACCCCAAGAGAACACGGTGATAGAACGCTCTGAATCCAGGCTGAGGAGATGCGTCAGAGCAGAAACAGAGAGAGGAGGAGGATAAAGACCTCCGTATGCTTCGTTTGGCACCTACCGGAACTTGGTTAGGTGAACTGAACGAGTGTGCTCGCATACTCCCTTAAAAGATATTCGCTTGACAAACGAGAAAAAAAAGCAGTAATAGTACAATTTGTCCATCTTAAGATGCCTCAAAATAGTAAGAATTATTTTAAAGATAATTGAAGAAACCTGTCATAAATTGACATTATCACAGAGGAGATCTTAGTCCCGCAATTTTACATCTAAGATGTTTCGTGCACTATTTCTCGAGTGAAAACTAGACAATGAATCTTTTATCGTTGAATGACAACAAACACTTCATTAAAGGATATCTACTGTTGACCAATGACAGTCGAAAGGGCGGAGACTTCAGCCACCAAAATGTGTCTTGCCACGAGAAAAAAAGGTAATGTGCATGAATAGCCAGAAAACCCTCACTGGAGACTAAAAACAACAAAAACGTCACAAAATGGTCATAATAGACAGTATACAAAACAGTAGGAACACCTGCTCTTTCCACGACAGACTGACCCGGCGAAAGCTATGATCCCTTATTGATGACAGCTGTTAAATCAGTGTAGATGAAGAAGAGACAGGTTAAAGAAGGATTTTTAACCTTGAGACTTGGACTGTGTATGTGTGCCATTCAGAGGGGGAATGGGCAAGACAAAAGATTTATGTGCCTTTGAACGTGGTATGGTAGTAGGTGCCACCGATTTGAGTATGTCAAGAACTGCAATGCTGCTGTGTCTTTCACACTCAAAAGTTTCCCGTGTGTATCAAGAATTGGTCTAACGCCCAAAGGACATCCAACCAACTTAACACAACTGTTGGAAGCATTGGAGTCAACATGGGCCAGCATCCCTGTGGAATGCCTTGGACGACCTTGTAAAGTCCATGCCCCAACAACAAACTGAGGCTGTTCTGAAGGGGGAAAAGGGTGCAACTCAGTATTAGGAAGGTGTTTTTTACACTCAGTGTACATGCACAAACTGTTACGAACTACTTATGATGGGAAGCATGCGAAAGCCTTAAAACAGATAGAAAAACTAAGGCCTGGATGAAGAGAAGGAGAGGAGGAGAGACGAGGAGGAGAGACGAGAAGGAGAGGAGGAGAGACGAGAAGGGAGTAGTGAAGGGAGATGAGGGGGTTGGGTTGAATAGTATGCAGAGTCAGAGGGCCAGATCTGTATCCATTTTAAAAAGCTAATTAAGGTGAATGAGAAAAGGCACAGAGACAAAAGTCCACATTCATTCCCCAGGAATTAACGTCTCTGAAACGCAGACCAAATGGTGTGCTTTCCTGGCGGGTCCAAATTGTGACCACTTTTCTAAAAACACACATGCTCCTCTACACAGAACCTTCATGGAAACTGGCCAATTGAGAAAGCCACAGCACAGCAGGGCCAGTTGCTGGTCTGAAGTATGCCAGACATTTCCAAAGGCTGTTCCTTCTTTTCCCCACCAGGCTGTGTGAGCCGGTCCTTTAATTTCCAAGTACCAACAGGAATAGAGTGACTTCTGGTGCTCAAAACAAATGCATTGCTTAGATTTAAACCGCACAGGATTTAAACCGCACAGTCAAAATGATGTTCAGCAGGTAATTAGAAGCTAGAAATGTTTATCACAATTCCGGGCTTCGAAACACCATCCTAAAAGACTGCAACATCTTCACGTTGGGCGGAAGATAAGGGACTCACAAAATAAATGTCAAACAATACTGCTGCTTATACAAGGGACTATATAAAGACCATTCCCTTCAAGATAGGCATTCCGAATTACAGAGGCGTATACTATGTGGTTATTTGATATGGCGGAGGATCTACTCAGACCCAATAGTGGGTGCTCTTCTCATGAGCCTCCCGACTCTCTGACCATAGCCAACCTCCACACACTCCAACCAATTCCTTGAGCAGTGGCGTGTATTACAAAACATTTACGAAGCTATTTTTTTTACAAAATAATGTATATTTCGTCTCTCGGTGTTCCGTAAATTTCCTTCAATTCGCATGAGTCAATGTATCTCCCTGGAGAAAACGTCCGAGCAAAGGAAACAGCGCCCCTCTGTCTCAGTATGTGTAGCCCATCTATCTGATGTTGTCTGGTCAAAAAGGGTATGACATTGTTGCCGCCCGTAGCATTGAAAGCAAGGGAAGCCAGCGAGCATTTGGCGAGCATTAACTAGCTGGCCTTGTGCATCGTTGCCCATGAAGTTAGGCTAGCAAGACAACAAAAACTAAAAGCGTGAACTGAATGACAGTTTAAGCAACATGAAAGAGGATGGCATTGGCATTTCTCTACAAGTAGGGTGAGTCAACATGTTTTTTCTACTTGCATGCGCACACTTAGAAATCAGTACCATGGACAGCCACATCATATTTAGCTTACAGTGATTGGACTAAATTGCTTATGGTCTTTTTTTGTGTCACAGTATTAGACTAAGCAGAGGTGATTAGATGATGTTGAAGTTGAAATGGTGCTGGAATAGTGGAGGCAGCACCTGTTTTCTTATTGACAACTCTCCTTGGTTCTAAATCAATAGTTTAGTAGTTCAAAAATGCCGGAAACATTTGTGTAGGTCATGTAACTGTTTGTTATATGCAATATGTTTTGTGGACTTCACAGGACAGAGGTTGCGCTCCGGTTTTGTGATGAAACAAAGTTATCACAACACAGAGGTTGTAATATGGCTTTTTCCCCCCTGGCTTGGCTTCCCTGGTAATTTACCCACGCCACCGCTACTGTACTTGAGACCAATCAAAATGAGCTGATTTGTGAAACTCTTACAAATGCCAACATTGTAACCTAATATTTCAAAAAATGATCCACTAATGATGCTTGTAGTTGGCCCATTGTCCACGAATAGCTGTAAAAGAATAAGCTGTTCTTGGCTGGCTGCATGTGCAAGAGGAGTCAGGTTCACAATGTTGGCAACAGTAAGAGCAGCATTCAGAGGGTCCAAACAATGTCAGCAGCATAATGGCCCTCGTGGACTCGTCTGGGAAATCTCAAAGGCTTTTGTAGAGGCTTTAGAGTGGAGGGGGTTAGCCAACACACTTTCAGAGGCAGAGAAGCAGAAAGAAAGAAAGAAAGAAAGAAAGAAAGAAAGAAAGAAAGAAAGAAAGAAAGAAAGAAAGAAAGAAAGAAAGAAAGAAGAAAGAAAGAAAGAAAGAAAGAAAGAAAGAAAGAAAGAAAGAAAGAAAGAAAGAAAGAAAGAAAGAAAGAAAGAAAGAAAAAGAAAGAAAGAAAGAAAGAAAGAAAGAAAGAAAGAAAGAAAGAAAGAAAGAAAGAAAGAAAGAAAGAAAGAAAGAAAAAGAAAGAAAGAAAGAAAGAAAGAAAGAAAGAAAGAAAGAAAGAAAGAAAGAAAGAAAGAAAGAAAGAAAGAAAGAAAGAAAGAAAGAAAGAAAGAAAGAAAGAAAGAAAGAAAGAAAGAAAGAAAGAAAGAAAGAAAGAAAGAAAGAAAGAAAGAAAGAAAGAAAGAAAGAAAGAAAGAAAGATCATACGAGTGACAGTCAAAACACACATTCAGAAGCATAGAACCATAATGACAAGAGTGTGAGGAAGGGAGCGAGAGCAGCATAATACATATTCACACAGAGCAGGTGTGGGTAATTCCGTTGAGCTCAATGAAAGGACTGACCATAATTAGGCTCAATTAACAGGCTGAATGAGCTCTGAGGGGGCAGGATCTCATCGGGGGATAATCTCTCTCCCCTCTCAGACAGGAGCCTCATGCAACGTACATCAACATGCCATTTGGGCTGACTCCTACTCAGCACCTTGACAGATAAAGTCCTTGAAAAGTGCAGAGGCACATTGTAGTACATAATGATAGTAATGGACTGCATTTATATGGCGCTTTTCACTAGCTAGGTCTAAAAGTGCTTTACATAGCAATGGGTTTGGGCGTGCAGGGCTGGGAGAGTGTGAGGGCCGATGTTTGGTGAACTGTAGGGTTAGTCCTTTCACACAGCACCCTATTAGCGCGTCCAGTGATACCCCTCAACCCGTGATAGTGGGGGGATTGAATGGTGGAGGCTAAGTCAGAGGAGACACACTACCGGGACAAAACCTCAGCATTACCACCCACCATTGATGGCCTTCCCCCTCTCCTCCCCTCCCTCTGTATAATCACCATAGTAGGACCAATCCGGCTTGCCCTCTCGTCCTACACTGAGACAGTGAGTGAGGGTTAAGGAAATTAGAGAGTGAATCACGGTTTCTCTCTATCCAAACTGTCATAAAGAACCAAGAGAGAGCAGTATAGAGGCCGATGCACGTGTCTTCTGGTGATGCTTTTGCCATCTTAATTCAGACTCCCCAGGTCAGTCTGCTCCAGGAGACAGGACCTAGTAAAGGGTAGACATTTTCATTTAGGGGATTGTGTAATGGCAGTTCATGGAAAAGCCGTCAAATTAATTTCACACCTCATCTCAGCCCCATTGATAATGTCTAAACCTCCCTACAATAAACTATCGGCTGACACTGAACCCCATGGGAGAGAGAGAGAAAACAGAGAGCGAGGCATTAACTCAGCATGCTAATAACCCAGTGTCTCTCCCCAACACTGTGACAGATGCATTCTGGTAGCTGGGCGCCATTTGTAATCTGATGCCATTGATTATACAGCTCGTGGGGGGATTTGAGTAGCAACACCCAGCGGGATTGAAATATTCACAACAAAGACTGTTGATGGAAATTACAGCTTTGGAGGGAGGTAGGATGGGAAGATATGGGAGAGAGAGAGTACGAGAGAGAGCGAGAGAACAAGAGAGAAAGTGAAGGTGGAATTCAGACCCCATGATGTCAATGTTCCAGGGTCAGAGTTTAGAGGTCAGGTCTTTTGTTCTTGTCTAAACTGAACTACCTCCTTCCTGTCTCTGGCCATGTTGGTCTGGCTCTCCTCCTGAGAGGAAGATGTTGTCTGTGGGCTAAGCTTGGTGTCCGTCCGTCTGTCTGCTAGCACCAGGAAGACAAGTGGAGACCGATGGATCTCAGCACATCCTGACACTAAAGCTCTCTAATGTGGACAAAGCAACTTAAAACCCAGGCAATTCTGCACTATGAATACATTTGGGATGAACAAAGCACAACCACTAAGAGTCAACACATGTCCCTTTCTCGGTGCCATGTTGTGAGAACTCTATATTACCTCCCTGACTTCTCCTACTGTCTGTTAGCTCTCCTCAGTTATACCAAAGTGGAAGCAGTAAGCCCAGATCGACAGCCTGATCAACCTCCTTTGTCAAGTCCCCTGTCAGATCAGGCCCCAGTGGAAGGAGTCTACAAAGAGCTGCGTGTCAGAGATGCTCTCGCCCCAGAACTACTTCAAGGCGGCCTGTGTGTTTTCCTCCCCACTGACAGAGACGGTACTAGACCCGAAGTCGGAGCTGGGAGTAAACAGCACATCTACTGCCATGTTCAGTGGAGAGAGAGCACTATGATCCACCCAGGAGTGTCACTATCCATTTAGCATGGCTTCTGTCAGCAGTGTGTGTGTGTGTGTGTGTGTGTGTGTGTGTGTGTGTGTGTGTGTGTGTGTGTGTGTGTGTGTGTGTTTAGCAGAGAAAGGGAATGCTGCATGCATAGAAAATACACACCTTCAAAGTTGCAATCAATCAACTTGATTGATCAAAAACAAGTGTGTGTGTGTGTAACGCGTGTGTGAAAAGTTTAACCCCCAAGACAACCTTACTCTGTCCATTAGGCAGCTTAATGAGGACTGAAGCTGATGGAATGCTGATGTGCACCTGCCGTTCTCCTGCTGTGGGGAAGATGACACCCTAAGACACTCAGAAGAGAAGCTGTGACATGTTTAACTCTCATAGTTTGAGCTGGAAAAGACACACCTCAATCTCATTATCTCTGTGGGAGAACCTATTATGTATCAATCGTTCAATGTCTGCAGCAGGAGTATTGGACTATATTAAATGTCTGGTAAACCAGTGAACAGTTCCCTGGTCTCTTGTATTAGTCTGACCACTGGCAATGGGGGGGGGGGGGGCTGAGGTCGAGGTGGGAGCCGACACGACATCCCTCCCATGAGATAGCAGCGAAGCCACAGGCTCCATGGTCTAGGTCTGAGGGCTCTGATTGCCAGAGAGCCAGATAAGAGGCTAGAGGGGCCCAGGGAAACAGTTCTCCACCCAGCACTGTGGGGCGAGCCCAGGAAGACACGGCACAGCTGTCAAACACGCCAGTTTCCTCCTCTACATGGAAGATGGGAGCTACAGAGGCTGTAGCAGATGCTCACATCCGTGAGATCAGCTTTTCTTCTTCTCTTCAAACCCAAACAGCCGTATCTCCAGCCCACACCGCCATCCCGCTCTTCCCCGCCCCTACAATATAACACATTGGGCACGTGAGTCGTGCTGGCGGGGTGTCTAAACTGTTCTCTGGTCTTTCAATTGAATCAGGTTGACTGGGTGTCCGGCGTATGCAGGAAGCCCAAAGGACAGGTTGACGTTAACTGTTCCAGCTCCACTGTGCCAAGTGGGTCCATATTTTGCCTGTAGGTTTCAAGTAGGAGGTTTCTGTTCCCTTTTTTAGGAAAAGGAGTCACCATTTTGGCTCTAAATAGAGCCAGAGTCAAGACACACAGACATTGAATCACTAAAGTCACTCTTTGATTCA
The DNA here is from genome assembly GCF_036934945.1 of Oncorhynchus masou masou. Lineage (NCBI taxonomy): Eukaryota > Metazoa > Chordata > Actinopteri > Salmoniformes > Salmonidae > Oncorhynchus > Oncorhynchus masou. The sequence continues at coordinate 34,431,743 of NC_088243.1, read as the reverse complement.
ATTCACTACGGGCTAGATCACAAGCTCCCCAGAGGCACCAGGTTATACGACTGGGACACACGAGCAGATTGTGAATAATTTAATTGAATGAATAAAAATGGGAATTGATAAAGATATGAATGACAATGAAAAGTAGTGCAAAGGCAACTTAAAGGGTCAATGTCAGAGACCCTTCCATGTCCGCACTACGCGGTCTCGATGGCACTTGTGTAGCTCTGACCGTGGCCTGCCTGGGAGTCGCCCGGTCTGCTGTGGCTGTTCCACACGCATGTAATGGAACACACTTTAGGTTCTCTCAGAGGAGAGGGCAGGGATGTAACTAGATGGCTAGCGGTGTTCTGACAGGGTCTACATCAGAGCCGTGTAAACAAAAGGCCAGAGACAACCCTTTACAACATAAACCATCCATCAGGACTAATTTAAGCTGTTTAGAGACCCCGACATGCTGCGCCTGGTCTACACCACTTCTGGAGTACACAAACAAACAGACACACATAAATAGCCTACACACACACACACACGCTAAATGAGTAGATGCCATGGTTAAAGTGATACGATGTAAACAGAACTCTATACCACCCAGGAGAGAGACAAAGGTCACGGAAATCTCCACTGTAGCTGAGCTTATGTATAAAGACTAATAATAAGGACTTTGGTTCCGAGAAGTGCAACTGACAAACCTGCTGTATGCTTCCGTTCTGTTCGCAGCAGGATAAGACCTGCCTTTGTTGTCGGGAGTTGTAAGAATTAAGTTCTCATTTATCCCTGTGCTGACCACAATAACGATGAGCGAGGTATACAATAATACGTGTTAAACGAGGACAGTTAAACACCATCAATGAAGCAAAGTAGCCCTGTGTCATTAAAAAGGTGTCTCCACATACCAAGCTTATGCTATATTGCGGTTCACAGTCCAGTGTACCTGGTACATGAATAGATACAGGCTGGACTATAGGCATAGGTTAGGAATGTGATCCACTCTGCCTGATCATGCTTAAGGCGTGGAATGCGTGATGGCCAGGAGCCAGCCTCAGTCCATCTGTCCACACGCTTCAGAGAGCTGAGCTGACTGAAGAATTCTGCTGACCACACTGGAACGTCTCTCTGAAGAGAGGTTACCCTGCTTGCAAAACAACTCTCTCCACACGCCAACGGAGGGACACGGACTCACAGCAATTGCGTATTATGGAGAATTTTCCAGAATAGTTCAACGAATGCCTTCACGTTCGCAATCCATTGACAAGCTGATGACTTTGATACCAGATGGGAGGACCAGGACTACAATTCCCTCATTGCCATCTCATTATCTGTAATCAGTTGGATTGGACTTTACCTCATTCCACCTGGTCATAAACACACAGCTGTGAGGGGCTATTCCATCCAGGTTGTGGGAGCTCTGCTCTGGGGAGCCCCTGGTTGTACACGCTGGACCATCCCACAGAGGAGTGCTCAGCTCAGCCCCACGAGCAGAACAGCTTGACCACCTGCAGAGCTATACAGCAGATGCTCCACGTCCAACCAGCAAAACAGATGACTTACAAGAACTGTGTCAGGGCCAGCCTACAAGCTATACACACTGGTACTCATGCAATGTTATTTACTTTCGCTGTGTGTGTGTCCGCGTGTGCACTTTTCCTCAGGCCTCTTCTATTCAATTGGAAACACATTTAGTCTCCTCTGTGTTTCATTTGGCAGAAATGTCATAAAACCAATCCAAAGAGCAGGGCTAAAATGATTCACTGTTGAATAATTATCACTTCCAATGTCGACTTATGTATATTTATTAAAATATATAGACCCCCTCAACCTATAACCCAAAACAACGGCTATACGGCAAACCAGCAACTTAGGGGCCGAAAAGGACAAACACAGGCAAACAAACACTGACACTAAAAAACACTTCTCTGAGTTCGGGACAAGGCAAGTGTCGGCTGATTAGATTTAAACCACAGTCAAACACAAGTCTTTCATACTCTCAACAGAACCTATCACTTCAAAAAATGCAGCTGACGTAGCTGACGCAGGACCAGACTGGCACTTCTGCTAGGGGGTAAGCACTAGCAGCTGTGCCACATGTGCAGCCTTTTACTGGCGTGATTGAATTAAAGCCGATGCCAAGACCATTATTAACCCATCCATGAAGAGCCCAAAGAATGTCAATGAGACCCAGGCTCGTTAGGCAGCCATGCAAGGCCTCTGACGAGGAAACACACGCTAATATCACCACGAGGTTGAATACTATGACACAGCGGTGCTTAGGGAACATTTAGAGGACAGCTAAAATCACAAGGCAAGTCAAATATACTAATTTATAGAAATGAACTAATAGGATGTCGTATTACTGTGCTCTGGCAGTCTGGCCTGTCTGTGGCATGTAGAGCACGCTGGTAATAGTCAGGCAGATGCTTCAGCCCTGGAGGTCAGAGGGGTCAAGCTGATCCTTCATAAGAGGACAAGGGGGGTCTTTATTCTGCGCCTTCATTCCTTAATCTGGCGTGGGGGGGGATACAGAACACTTTCTGTTTGGCTCCTCACAGGTGGGCAGATCGAGAGCAACTGGTCCGTCACTAACCAGAGAGAAAGAAAGAGACAGACCCTCTCTCTCTAAGCTCCAGGTTATCTACATTTGTAAGTTTCCCTAGACTATCCTGGAAGTGCAGCATAGAAAAGTGGTGTTCTGTTATCATCCAGCCTCGGACTCAGGGGGTTAGCGACCCCTGAGAAACAGGCAGGTGCATTAAACCATTGAATAATGGACAGCCATGTCAGATATAGCTCCCAAGTGGCACATCGCAGTGCTAGAGGCATCACTACAGACCCTGGCGCGGGCGTATCCGGGGTTTGGCCCGGCGCCGGTAGGCCATCATTGTAAATAAGAATTTGTTCTTAACTGACTTGTCTAGTTAAATAAAAGTTAAATAAAATAAAACATCTATAAAAATAGCCACCTGGTGTATAATACATACTCTGAGTGCATTAAAATGACTTCTCAGACTTTCTTAGACCAGGAGGTTCTCCATTAACAGCATTCTCTCACATCAAACCTCCATTAGATGGAGGTAATAAGGAAGGTAATAATGAAGGTGATGGAAAGAGCGGGAGAATGAAGGCAGTAGAACAGACAAACCAGAGAGAAAGTCATAACATTCCAGGAATCTATAATGTTTGCTTTGGACCGAGGCTACAGCTAAGGAAACCCTAGTTCCTGGCTTTTCACTACACTGTTATTATCAGTAAATGGACATGGATATGAAACTATTTACTTTAAAATATCATTGTTAGTATGAAAAAGAACCACAAGTTTCCAGCGAGGCTGACCTCTCCACGCGAGCAGCTAACCACAGAGCCTGCTGCTTTTCCTCCAGTGTCCTGCCCAGCCCGCCTGCTTCTACTGAAAACACACAGCCAGCCTAAATTAGCCCTCAGGAGTCAGACTATCGGCTACAGAATGACTTAGAGGGACAAAAATAATACCTCATGGAATCATTTCATCATAATAAGATTCCGTACTTGCCAGTAATAAACATTGGATATCAGATAAAACAGGCAAATCTGTACAAATAAAAATCTGTCTGCTAACTCCGCATTACAGAGACTACTAAAGCCCAAGCTAAGACTGACAGAAACAAGCCAATGCCAAAACATATTAGGCTATATTCACTTAAATGAAGACTTGCCACACCTAGTACTGTCAGACATCCATGTCTCCTCTCCCAGACAGTTCCAGCTGACATCAGGCTTATGAGTCACCTGATAGGGTGTGTTCCATTAATCACTGATCTCATCCAACTGTGAATAAATGATTTTACACAGCCAGCGGTTGAGTCACACGCATTACAATGTGAGGATAAGATGAGCACTTAACTAGTAAACATTAGGGCTGGGAATTGCCAGGGACCTCACGATACTATACTTTGGTGCCGATAATATATGCTTTGCTATTCACAACTCTATATGCATTGTGATTCGATACTGTGATTTTATTGCGATTGGATGTTGCAAAATATATTGCTCACCATACGTCTGCTACAGAGGGACAAGAAAGAGCTTAGACCAGTCATGGAAATAAAATCGCTGAAAACAACATTGGCTCCCTATTTAAAAAGATGAGAACAAGCTATGAAGGCAGGTACAGCCAACTAGAGTTAAAATAATACTCTGATATTGTCAAAATGATATGTCATCAAAAATAAAGTCCCGATACGTAACTGTATCAATTTCGTCCCGCATCTCTAGCAAACCGTCTGCTGTTCATTCACAAACACATCTGGGACGGCACTGCAATTGAGTAATCTTTATTGGTAAAAGACATGTTCTGAGGTAACGAAACACACACAAGATCACAAAATGGAAGAACTCAGAAACACACAGAATGAAGGACGTTTTTAAGCATAGTTGGCAATGGAGTTTCCATTGAGAAACGCAGGATTGAGGAGACCACAGCCATATTGCTAGATGACAGCCGTTCCGTGGACATAGGGGATGTCCATGGTAACCCAAAGGGTTTTACACACAGTTCCTATTATTCAGTTGGGTGGAGTGCAGTTAGAGACAGTGCCACAGAACACAACATGTGCTACTGCTGCCGCCCCACACACTCATCTCTACCACTTCTGAAGAGAGGGTTTCTCTCACCAGAAGGAAAAACACACAGGGTCACACGCTTCTCCAATGGCCAGCAGTTGCTTAACTGCACACAGGATATGCAAAAAAAAAAAATAATTATTCGCCTGTGACTCAATCCTTCCTTTCCCCAAGAGAGCCAGGCTAAACTGAAGGCACTGTGCCCTCGCACATTCCCCCCCCGTCCAGGCCGGCCCATCTGGAGCTGCCAACAAAGGGCCTGTTGAATGTGGACCAAACCACGAGGGACTGTGAGAGATGACCCGCAGCCACTAATCCTAAAGGGCAGCAAAGTGTCAGGCCTGGGCAGAGAGAGGGGTATTACATCACAAATGCATGGACACTTCCAACTAACTGCAAGCTTCTCAGAGAGAGGTGAGCATTCTGCTCTTAAAGGGACAGTGACTGGACTGAGGAGTGTAGGACAGTCCATAAAGGAGCATTCTGCTCTTAAAGGGACAGTGACTGGACTGAGGAGTGTAGGACAGTCCATAAAGGAGCTTCTCAGAGAGAGGCGAGCATTCTGCTCTTAAAGGGACAGTGGCTGGACTGAGGAGTGGAGGACAGTCCATAAAGGAGCTTCTCAGAGAGAGGCGAGCATTCTGCTCTTAAAGGGACAGTGGCTGGACTGAGGAGTGGAGGACAGTCCATCAGAAGGAGCTCTAAAGGGACAGTCTGGACAGAGGACAGAGGCATTCTGCACTTAAAGGGACAGTGACTGGACTGAGGAGTGTAGGACAGTCCATAAAGGAGCTTCTCAGAGAGGTGAGCATTCTGCTCTTAAAGGGACAGTGACTGGACTGTGGAGTGTAGGACACAGTGCATTCTGCTTAAAGGGACAGTGACTGGAACTGAGCATTCTGCTCTTAAAGCAGTGGAGGACAGTCCATAAAGGAGGCGGTCTCTTTCTTTGCTCTCATACCTTTAACAACTTTCGGATTGAGTGGCTACAGATTAGGAGCCACCGTCTCAAATGACAGCTGAATGTCGACAGACAGGAATAGCCCGTCATATACTGCACTGTGCTACTATACACACACACACACACACACACACACACACACACACACACACACACACACACACACACACACACACACACACACACGTTATGTACTGTTAATGTCTACTCAACGATGGTTGTTCATCTTTACTGTACTGTTATGGGAAGGACGGTTCAGTGATCATCACAGGCCTCATATCTAAATGAAAAGGGCACGAAGCAGAGCCTTCTTAAATAGTGACCCGACAGTGAACCCTCTCTGGCGAGACAACCACTCCTCCAGACCACCTTGTCCTGTCTCAGCTCAGCTGGTACGGACTCATTCATTCCTGGAGAGGAACTAACTAAATGTTCCCCCTTCGCACCTGTAACTGCTGAGAAAATAAACCCAGCCGAGGGTCGAGCAGGGTGGGTCGATCAGGCTGGTATGGATGTATAGAGACCATGAGCCAACCCGCTATGTCCTGCTAGCCAGGAAACAGTGATATAGAGTCAAACCGTCTTATGTAATGATTCTAGAAGAGGCCAGCCTTGGGCCTTGGCACAGACAGTGCATGCTGGGGTGTTCTGGCCTGGGTGGACTGCGTTGAGAAACAGAGGATGGGGCGAGTCTTGTGACATCTGGAGGGCACAGACAGACACACCCACACAAACACACATTAACAGCTCCCGTTTCCCATGAATGCCTCTCGACATTTCTAACAGGACGTTGCGTTTGTAAGACAAAGCAAATCTAAACCAGCCATCTACGCAATCATTGTACCTGAAGCTCCTCCGATGCCAAACGGGCTCCCTTACAGCGGCTGAGCTTCAGGCCAAACCAGGCATAAAGACAGTATCTCTCCAGGAAACATGACTTTGATACATTTTGCTTCTTCATTCAATTCTAATTGAGCTAATTCAGTGTTTGGATTTCAGGGTTGCTGATGACCGAGTGCAATCAAGGCCTTCGCTGTTTACATTGGTCTGATGCCAAATGACTGAATGACAAAGTCTGAGACTGGGGGTGGAAGGAGCTCTCACTCCTGCATCAAACTAAGCTGCTAATGTGAGAGAGTGAGAGCGGCGTTGATGAGGCTGAAAATGCATCTCACATTCCACACAAGTGCTGCTGCAGCCAAGCTCTCAGCCAGTCTCCACAGCTCTTCATTTCTCAAAAAAAAGCCAGAACCCTTGAGCCGGAGACTGGCGCAGGCTGTTCTGCGTGGTAGGTGACTGACCAAAGAAAATCAAGGGTTTATCATCAGCCCACATCAGTAGCCTTTACACATGATAGTTTACTGTGGTCTGTTTTGTTACTAGGGGTGTCGGCTGCTCTTAGCCCTGATGGTGGAGATAAGACAGGGTGAGTCGGTGGAGATCGGAGTGATGAGCAGGTAGGAAGAGACTGCATCATCCGCATCCATTACATAGAACAAAACTGGACAATACATAGCGCCTAACGGAGCCCTTCAGCCAATAGCGTCCCAGCTGTGCTGTGTTTACTCTTCCAATAGAGGTAGATGGTCACTGGGGCCTGGTGGCTACTGGAGGGTTCGGCTAGCTCAATCACAATTACCATTGTTTTGCTTGACTGGTAAAGTAGGTTAGGAAACAGGGATGGGGGTGCACTATGGCAACTACCAACTGCCTTTCTTCCTCCCGTCTGGACTAGTGTTCATATATTCCCTGACACACACACACACACACACACACACACACACACGGCAATGACAAGTATATGCATGCAGCGGGTATCACACCTGTGTTAGTGTCTGTGCTGCTCATTATCTGTATTACACCCCTGGCTGTTACCCGTGGCCCTCAGTACAATAACCCTACATCACTGATACCATGTGGAGATGACAATACAGGGGCTCAGACAGAACTGCAGCTTGTGCAGCAACCTGAAGTCCTGTAGCGGAGGTAGGGCTTTTACCAAAAAGTACACCTTATCTCACACACACTGCTGTTATGGTAGCTGCCACTCCATAGCTGAAGTCTATAGCCTTGGCTTGGGATTGAGGTTTCTGGTGATCTACCACATTATGACAGGTAATGGATGTGAGGGCACATAGATGAGCACTGATGATCCCTCTGTAAATGTAAAGAGTCCTGCTGCAGGATAGAGGACAGGCAGGTATTGAAGTAATCCTGAGCTTCGATGAGTTTAGGACCCGACACGGACATCTCCACTCCGTGACAAGACTCGGCCGCCGTAACCGTCCATCTTCTGCACCATGAGGCTTAACCTTGCGAGCTCACTTGGCACGTCGCTTAAAACCCTCTACTTCATTCGATCTTCGTTTTCCCACGCAAGAAGCCCACTTCAATTTGAACGAACACATTAAAATCTCCTCAAAGGCTTCAATCTGTAGCCATTTAGGGGTGTCAACCTGGACATGAATAAGCTATGGACTATTCAGCTGGACACCAGTCCCGCTAACCAACAATAAGCTTGTGTACTAGAGGATCAAATACTGGGACAGATTGCTACAGACATACTTGGGGAAATCTTTCGTTGTAGTCATATCTCAACGGTCTGACCAATGAACAAAATTAAATGAATAGAACCCTAGTCCCAGGGCATCTGGTGCGCAAGGCCTTTCGCAGAAGTGATTTTAGGAAACAACAGGACCGTTTCACAGGTGGATATTAAGCCTAACCCTCGAGTAAAAAGCACTTTTAAATCTTAAATTGAAGATCGAAATCTTACAAGAGAGACTTGATTTGAAAGGGCTTTTCAGACCAGAAGTCGGCTTAAATCTGGGTCCGGACATCCGCCCCTATGAGTGAGCCAATGACAAACTATGGTTTGGTGTCCTGTGTCCTTTTCGCGATGGGAGGGAGCCAACGGGACAGGAAGTGGTGGTCGTGCCAGTCATTTGCCTGTCAGTATGGTAGCCAGGCCGGTGGTGAGGTCCCTGCCAGGACACTGTTGACACCAGCCTGAACTCACCTGCTTTTAATAGCTCTACTCCACACACAGCTGCCCAAACTACATGCACATCACTCTTCTCCCATTGCCTCAAAGGCCAAATATAATTCCAGCCACAGGGGCAAAAAACTGCAATACACATGCCATTCTGCTTTTCCATGGCAGCCAAGCAGCTCAAGTAAGTCAGTACAGTGGTCCAATCGTGTAACAGTTGAAATGGCCTTGAATAGACCATCAACAATAGTGGAGCAGAAAAACAGGGTTGTTTTCCATTGTGTCAGAGTCAGGATGTACAGCAGAGAGAGAGGGAGCTTCTGTGGTTCCCCTAACAGTGCCTCTACCTACAGACAGTAAAAGGCTGTGTGGAACGTGACAATAAGCACAGATATTACCAACGCCTGATAAGTCCCAGCCAAACACCCTTATATGGAGAGAAATGTGCAGAGGGAAGACATGAAACATTTGTGCTTCTCTGAGAGTTGCTAGCACTTCAGAATTAACGATGGGCAGTCGCAGCACACAGCCTTCCAAGTGGCTTATGGGGAGGAGAACAACCATGCATCAAGATGTCTAGCTTGACATGGACCTAAAACACAAACTGTTGGAAGTTCATAGCTCCTTTCCCTTTGGCCAAATAGGTTCAGTCTAACAGATTATACAAACATGAGCACACTATGTATTAGGAAATAACTTGAGTAAAATGCTTGTTTTAATTATCTTATTGTTCCATAATGTGTCAACACTGATTAAATGAATTAACTTGAGCGATGAGTTGCAGATGCCTCGAGACCATATGTGCCACCCAGCGAGAGAGTAACATTACATCCACACTTTAGAGCCTCTTTGAACTACACGACTTGGACCGACAAACTAGGTCCAGGAGAGATACTTGTGTAGTGTAAAAAGACATAGCTAGACTCAAATCTCTCTTCAAGAGATGTCTCGCACACTACTCCGGAAAATATCCACACATTCGTGAATCGTTGCATTAATCATGTGTGCAACATGTGCAGTATGGTTTAGATGAGAAGCTCCTGTATAATTTGAATTGCTATTCTTGTGTTTGTCTATATACTAACAAACACTACATGGCCAAAAGAATGTGGACACCTGCTCGTCAAACATCTCATTCCAAAATCATGGGCATTAATATGGAGTTTACACTTTACAGTTGGCACTATGCATAGGGGCAGGCAGCGTTCTCCTGGCATCCGCCAAACACAGATTCATCCGTCAGACTGCCAGATGGTGAAAAGTGATGAATCACCCAAGAGACCGTGTTTCCACTACTCCAGAGTCCAATGGCGGCGAGCTTTACACCACTCCAGCCATCGCTTGGCATTGCGCATCTTAGGCTTGTGTGCAGCTGCTCAGCCATGGAAACCCATTTCATGAAGCTCCCGATGAACAGTTCTTGTGCTGACGTTGCTTCCAGAGGCCTTTGGAAGTCAATAGTGAGTGTTCCAACCGAGAACAGATGAGTTTTACATGCTACACGCTTCAGCACTCCTGTTCTGTGAGCTTGTGTGGCTTACCACTTCGCGGCTGAGCCGTTGTTGCTCCTAGGTGTTTCCACTTCACAATAACAGCACTTACATTTGACTGAGGCTGGTCTAGCAGGGCCAAAATTTGACTAACTGACTTGTTGGAAAGGTGGCATCCTATGACGGTGCCACGTTGAAAGTCACAGAGCTCTTTAGCCATTCTACCGCCAATGTTTGTCTATGCAGATTGCATGCCTGTGTGCTCGATTTTATACACCGGTCAGCAGCAGGTGTGGCTCAAATAGTAATGTGAAGGTCCACATACCTTCGTATATAGTGTATTTATGATATGCTAATAACTGCACACACATGAAGCAGGAATGTGGCTTTGCTCACACCACAGTCAAGGCTAGTATAAACAGAAAAGTAGGGCCTCCCTGGTGGCGCAGAGGTCTAGGGCACTGCATCGCAGTGCTAGCTGTGCCACCAGAGACTCGGGGTTCCCACCCAGGCTTTGTCGCAGCCGGCCGCAACCGGGAAGTCTGTGGGGTGACGCACAATTGGCCTAGCGTCGTCCAGGTTAGGGAGGGTTTGGGCCAGCGACTCCTGTGGCGGGACGGGCGCAGTCCACGCTAACCAAGGTGGGCAGGTGCACGGTGTTTCCTCCAACACATTGGTGCGGCTGGCTTCCGGGTTGGATGCGCACTGTTTTAAGAAGCAGTGCGGCTTGGTTGGGTTGTGTTTCGGAGGATGCATGACTTTCGACCTTCGTCTCTCCCGAGCCCGTACGGGAGTTGTAGCGATGAGACAAGATAGTAGCTACTAAAACAATTGGACAACATGAAAAGGGGGAGAAAAGGGGGTAAAAAAATAAATAATAATAAAAATAATAATAATAAAATAAACAGAAAAGTATAACTGATGTTGAAGAGAGATAGATCTCACGAGACATATTTTACTAATGTAAATCCACCTTTACTTTGTCACTGGTAAACAAAAGACAACAAATGGTAGGTGCAGATGCGAGGGGAACACATCCCATTCTTGAAAGGTCACATCAAGAGCGCGAAAATAACACAATCATATGGTTTGGTATGTTTCCATAAAGAAAATCATGGAACTCTGTCCATATCAAATCTGACTGCAGACCCTATTTGGGCAGTACAAATAGAATGCAATGTTCCTTGTGGTCACACATTTCTCTGCTGTAAAAAAAGATGATCCGCATGCCTGGGTCTTTGTGGTTTTGTCTCTAACCCTACGGTGGTGTTAAAGCCCTCTGAAAGAGTTGGCCCCTCATGACAATAACAACAATTATGTGAATGAGCATGTGCTGTGTAAAGAACGTCAGGAAGGGGAGTAGAGTAGAGTTGTCTGCTGAAATATAAACCCCTTCAAGTATACAATCACCAACCATTCTTGGATAACAGTGAACTGCACTCCATTTCTGGACAATGTTCCTTGGACAGACATTAACGCAAGCTTCACAACTTCTAAATAAGCATTAAGGTCCCTTCTGTAGTTTAACTTAATGCATCTTTGTGTGAGTGAGGGTGCAAACTCAATGAGCAAATGTTCAGTGCCAGCCAGGTGAGTTCTCTACCGTGGCAAAGAGTACCAATGCTGCTTCTCAACGAACACCAGTGTTACAGCGTCCGCGTGCTTCCCAGCCGAAACTATTTGGTAAAACAGCTTGTGCATACATTATGACAACATTTTGTGACGTTTTTGTTCGTTTTGGACTTCGGCAAGGGGTTTTGCAGCTGTTCGGGCACAATTTTTTTTCTTGCAATTGTGTTTCCATTGATAGGGCTGACAATGTGGACTTGTGAAGAGCAGAAACAACATCTGCATAATCACAACGTACCAGTGGCTTGGCTTGGGCCCCAAGAGAAAGCAGATCGGCAGGATCCATGGCTCACTGAGACATGGGTGCCAGCCCACGTAGAGGGAAACAGAAAAGTCTGAGCCTTTTGAGTAAAACACTGAGGTAAAATCCTGTATGGAATGCGCCACAAGGACTCATAACTCCGTAGGAGACTTCAGACAGACAAACACCAGTAATAAGCAGAGTCTCCCAGTAAAACACTAGGCTGTGGTTTAATGAAACCCCTTCTCTAGGCAGCAGCATGTAGCACTGAGGATGTGTGACAGTCAAACGGACACCAGGTTGCTGGGTTGCCATGACAGAGAGCCCACTGCGCTAAAAGGCATGCCTGGCCCATCCTCCAGTCCCTGCTTTCTGCTCCCTGGGTGTGTTTGCTCTCGCCAGCCCTGCACTACAGGGTTCCAGGGGCCCTTTTGTTGCCTCTCTGTGGCCCCGGAGCACCTCCACAGGGCGACAGCCACCATCCCAGTTCCCCAACATCAAAGACAGAGGGTAAAGGCATCCGCAGGCTTCCCAGCCTAAATAGTTTGGGAGAGTTTGTGCAAATATTATGAGGACATTTTGGACTTCGGTAAGGGTTTCTTCGACTGTCCGGGCACACACAAAAAGCCAAGCCGACGTCGGTAGCTGAAGTCTTCGCACCTTCGTCTGTGATTGGTCAAATGTAGGGATTAATAATTAAGTCTTTATTGTCATTCATTGAGAAATACTGCACCAGACATCTTAGATATATGTAAACTTGCACGACTAAGACCTCCTCTGAAAAATTACTATTACCGCTTTTTTCTTGTTTTTCCAAGCGTAAGTCTTTTAAAAGAGTGTATACGAGCACACTTGTTCGATTCTCCTAGCCGAGTCTGGCTGGTCACCAGCCGAACTGAAGCATGCTGACGCCTTAAAATCAACCCAAACAACTCACCGGGGAAGGGAGCAGGCAGGCCCACTGAAGTTTACGGTCACGCTGGGCTCATTTCTGGCCACATAAATCAGCGAAAACGGAAACAATAAACACCCTCTCAGACTAATGTCAGTTACGTGTTGAACATCCCCAGGCCTTTCATAGTCACAGGTTGATGCATTTGCACTGATCCATCGGGGCTTTGTTATGCATAGCAGAATGCCCAGTGCTTGACTTGGGATTTAAATCGGTGCCGGTACTCATTGTGGGTGGCGGTACCGTTTTTAGTGAGGTGCAGGAACACCACATAACTTCTGAGCTAATATCCTTTAAGAGGTGCAGGAACTCAAGCCTTAGAAAAAAAATGGAGGTATCAGCACTAACAGTAGTTATTTTGCTGTTCTTGTCATAATATGGACTTGGTCTTTTACAAAATAGGGCCATCTTCTGTATACCACCCCTACCTTGTCACAACACAACCGATTAACTCAAAACGCATTAAGGAAAGAAATTCCACAAATTAACATTTAACAAGCAGCACCTGTTATTTGAAATGCATTCCAGCTGACTGCTGAGTAACTCATGAAGCTGGTTGAAAGAATGCCAAGAGAGTGCAAAGCTGTCATCAAGGCAACGGGCGTCTACTTTGAAGAAACTCAAATATAATTTCATTTCATTTGTTTGGTTACTACATGATTCCATGTGTTATTTCATAGTTTTTATGTCTTCACAATTATTCCACAATGAAGAAAATAGCAAAAAATAAAGAAAAAACCTGGAATGAGTAGGTGTGTCCAAACTTTTGTGAGCTCCTGCCCAAGGCAAGCACTGAGAATGCCATTGCACGGAGCCTAATTATTTCAATGCAGTGAGTGTGTGCTTTTTTAAATGTAGACAGAACTGACTATGGGCTCCTCAGGTGGCAGTTGATCATTATGAGGGCCTACAGCAAAGCATCCACTTAGCAGCAGCAGGATTGTGTTATAATGTTTGAGTCACATAAGAACACAGCATAAGCCATGGCAACACGTGTAGAATTGCAGGAAATTACAGCATCTTCAGAAAGTATTCAGACCCTGTGACCTTTTCCACATTTTGTTACGTTACAGCCTTATTCTAAAATGCATTCAATAAGAACATTTCCTCAGCATTCTACACACAGTACCCCATAATGACAAAGCAAAAACAGGTTATTAGAATTAAATATCTTATTTACATAGGTATTCAGACCCTTTGCTATGAGACTCGAAATTGAGCTCCGGAGCATCCTGTTTCCATTGGTCTTCCTTAAAGTGTTTCTACAACTTCATTGGAGTCCACCTGTAGTAAATTCAATTGATTGGACATGATTTGGAAATAAGCCCACCTGTCTATATAAAGGTCCACAGTTTTGACAGTGCATGTCAGAGTAAAAACCAAGCCATGAGGTCGAAGGAATTATCCGTAGAGCTCCGAGACAGGATTGTGTAGAGGCACAGATCTTGGGAAGGGTAGCAAATCATTTTTGCAGTATTGAAGGGCCCCAAGAACACAGTGGCCTCCATTCTTAGAAGTTTGGAACCATCAAGACTCTTCCTAGAGCTGGCCCACCCGGCCAAACTGAGTAATCGGGGGAGACGGGCCGTCAGGGAGGTGACCAAGATGGTCACTGACAGAGCTCTGGAGTTCCTCTGTGGAGATGAGAGAATCTTCCAGAAGGACAACCATCTCTGCAGCACTCCACCAATCAGGCTTTTATGGTTGAGTGGCCAGGCGGAAGCTACTCCTCAGGAAAAGGCACATGACAGCCCGCTTACAGTTTGCCAAATGGCACCTAAAGATTCTCTGTTCTGTTGAAACCAAGATTGAGCTCTTTGGCCTGAATGCGAAGTGTCACATCTGGAGGAAACCTGGCACCATCCTTACAGTGAAGCATGGTGGTGGCAGCATCATGCTGTGGGATATTTTTCAGCGGCAGGGACTGGGAGTAGTCAGGATCGAGGGAAAGATGAACAGAGCAAAGTAGAGAGAGATCCTTGATGAAAACCTGCTCCAGGACAACGACCCTAAGCACACAGCCAAGACACCGTAGTAGAAACTTCAGGACAAGTCTCAAAGGTACTTGAGTTTCCCAGTCAGAGTCCTGAATTGAACTTCTCTGGATCGAACATCTCTGGAGAGACCTGAAAATTGCTGTGCAGCAACACAACTTGACAGAGCCTGAGAGGATCTGAGAGGATCTACAGGTTATTAGGATTAAATATCCTAATAAATACAGGTGTGCCAAGCTTGTAGTGTCATACCCAAGAAGACGAGGCTGTAATCGCTGCCAAAGGTGCTTCAACAAAGTACTGAGTACTGAGTACTGAGTAAAGGGCCCTGAATAATTATGCAAATGTAATATTTACTTTATTTTTTATTTTGTATAAATTTGCAGACATTTCTAAACCTGATTTTGCTTTGTCATTTGTCATGGGGTATTGTGGAGATTGATGAAGGGGAAAAAACCTCATACATTTCAGAATAAGTCTGTAACCTAACAAAATGTCAATGGGTCTGAGTACTTCCCAAAGGCACTGTAGCAAATTTTCTCTCAGCCCCATGTCAAAATGTGTAGAATTGCAGGAAATTAGCTTTAAAACTGCAATTTTCCTATCAGCCCCATGACAAAATGTATAAAACTGCAGAAAACTAGCTTTAAAACTCTAAAAGAGTATCTCTGTCCATAGCAACAACAACAAATTTGCAGGAAATTAGCTTTAAAAAAAATAAATGTCTCTGCGGCCAGGATGATGGCCTGGTTTGGTCAGAGACTGCCATTATTTCAATGCAGTTAGTGTGTTTTGATACAGCCGCAATAACATATACATATTTAGCAGATGTTACCAATAAAATGTGATTTGATTAACTTTGTCCCCAGCTAACTTTGCCACCACTGTTATAAATTATTATTTTTTTTAAACACATTGAAGTTTGTCATAGGAAAAAAAATATATATCCATCTAGGAATAATTTGGTATAGACCCTTAAGTGACTCAAATGATGCATTCTAAACCACACAAGCCAAATGATGAATGGGAAGAAAGCAAATATAGAGACTGTCTCAGACACATCACCAGTGATTCAACGTTTCGTTCAATGAGAGCGACCAAAGGGGTCAAGAGGAAAGTACACTGAGGAAGGACACTTGCACACACATCTACGCAATCTTGTGAGAGAGATCACCACCACATTACGTTTAAAATAGTCCCTTTCAGGTTCACTTGGTGAGCAGCTAGTCTACAGCTGGTAGCTAATGCACAAGTACGTATAACGCTTTATTGTTTGGGTACTGCTGCAACAGCTATAATGGGCACAATTACAATGACAGTACTTTGGTTTCCATAAAAGTTCAGAAATATTTAAAAAATTTATTTATTAATAATGCAACTCAAAGAAACGCAATTCAACGAAATATTAGCCTATCGTGTGTTTACTTTGGACAATGTGGAGACGCGCACGCTTTCCTAAATGAAAGAAGTCGCTTCTTTTACAATAGTAAAATAAGTTCGTTGATCAACTTACCGGTTTACAATATTGTCAGAGAAGACTGTTCCTAACTCCCGTTGAATAGTGTTCCGTATTTTGCGTAAACTCATAAACAATGGCTACACTTAGTGGTCTATGTAATTTGTCTGATAACACCAGCGCCGTCTCCGGGTCTCACCCACCGTGGTCCCATGCTTTCCAACGCAGTGTTCTCTAGGTTACGAGTCACTGCCAACGCCGAGATAGTGGACTCCTCCCAGATGTGGAGGGACTTCGCCACGCCTCGAGCTGACGGACACCAGACTTGACTCGACTACCAAGCGAAGTCATGGAGCAAATGCACAATTACATGGAAACGCATGCATCTCTACTTTTATTCATGGTCTCGTTTGAATGTTGTAGTTTTTTTAAACTGAAAGTACTTGTAGTAATAAAGGCTACTTTACAGCGGTCTATAGACCCTAATCAGAATCCAGCAGACTGCAGCCTGAACATATTTTCCATATCCTTTTTACAGCTGTGTCTTGTCTGTCACGAAACATTTGTGTGATCAACAGATAAGCACACCAAAAGGAAACAGGTTTTGTTCACGACAAAGAAGATAGATAAGATATGTTATGTGGCTGTGACTCAGGTAAACTGCATAGTGGGCCTACAGCTGCAGAGCACGGTAGTAAATGCTTGTCAGATAACACTACCAGAGGGACGGGTATTTTTGGTCTCCCATGCTCATAAACATGATCTGGCCTTGTGTTTCATGTTGTGCTGTGAGCCACATGACTGCCACCAAACAAACACACACATCTATGGTTGGTTTGCCTCCCCCCTCCCAGCCACAAGTACTGTAATCTGCACATCATATTTACAGCAGCTATTGAGGGCTGAATGGAGATGTTTATCTGTGGCTGGTCTATTGTTCTGGCAGATACTGTAAGTCTAGCTCTGCCCTTTAATGTAGGACCATCATCATTCTGCACACAGCTGCCAGGGGGGGGATTTACATGACTATACAAAATGCCCTCTGGCTAATAAACTAACTAGATAATGTTATTCATATGATTATGCCTGTCAAAGAAATCCAAAAGGATTACAATATGTTAACGTGATAAATTGCTAAAAGATTATATCTGAATACATACAATTTAAAAAAATGTAGTTCTGTTATTAGGAGTAATACACTCACTATATAATTTGGCTCAAATAGGACCAATTTTCTTTAATACAGTCATAGAAATCGTGATGTATATATGACAGATAATGGATGTTATAATAACTTGATGTGACACAGATCCCCATATGTGTAGTGTGCAGTAATCCGTTCCATTCTGGACAGTGACATGCAGAGCCTTTGTCTGCTGTCGTCTGGCAGCTTTCAGGAGAGCTCCTGGCTGCTCACAGTCACCCTGCATCTCATTACCTCTAATAGGCACTGACAGACATCCTGTCTCCTATCAGGTCCTTTCTCTGTCCCCAGACAGTAACACTGTCCCGGTCTGGACAAGGTATAGCCTGGGCATGTCCCAGTCCAGGCCAGCTAGACAGTTAGCACTCTCCCTACACACACAGGCACACACCTCTGTCTACCCTGCCCAGCTATCAACCTTCGCTGTTTGAATTGAGGCGGAGACTTGAGAATGACTCCAGTACAGTACATCCAGTCCCACCATTCACTTCCGGCACTAGTTTCATCTCCAATTCTGGCTGCTGTAATAGGGTCGTCAGGGGGGAGCAGCCCCCTGCTAAGTGATTTTCTCACCCTTCCCTTCTCGCCAGTGGCTATTGTACAGTGTGATCCAGTCATTATTACCCACTACTAGACCGTAGTTTGGCTGTTCACTATCTGTAATTGCCATGGTAATTTATCATGTGGTATATAATAGGGTAGTTGGGAAAGATGAGTGGGCTTTGTCTGGTGCAGTCTTTGTGGGATACAATGTGTATTTGAGTATTTGTTATTTAAATGCCCTTTTCGGTGTATTTTAGTATTTTTTAATACACAGCCCAAAACAAGTACTTATGAGTCTTTTTCATGTTTTTTTTGTAAAAAACAATTTGTCAACCAAATTGTATTTGGAAGTATTTTCCAAATACGTATTTCAAATGCATGGGAGTGTATTTGAGTCCATATATTTGAGTATTTTCAAATACTTTCCAAGTATTTACATTCAACAACTAGTTTTTTCAAATATAGTTTATCTGAATACTTGTTTTTGAAATGCATGAAATTAATTGAAATACCAGAAATAGTATTTGAACCCAGGTCTGGTGTGAGTGAGTCTACTGTATGACTAATCAGACACATAAGTCACTCACCACACCCAAAAACAACTGGTTGCCTGGGTCCCGTTTCTAAACGGAGCATTCTGTATAAAAAGCCCCTTCTATATACAACCTCTGTGCATCTGCGGTATACTACAAATGACTTAGCTAGGAATCTCTGCATAGACTACAACAGTACAAAGTCTGTGAACGCACCCAGGGGTGCGGTGTAAAAACCGACCCCTTTGAAATGCCTTTGACATGTAATTGACCAAGACAGGTCTTAAATGCAGTCCCAGTAATAGAGCATACAGTCTCCTAATGTGCCAACTAACAAGGAATCAATGGTGACAAATAGAGAAGTGCATCAGAGCAGCTCGTCAACAGTGACATCCAAGTACAGGACAGTAAAAAGGGTTAGGACAGTATCTGTGGTAGATGTCCTTGTAAGTGACATCCCTCATTGTGTATCAAACTGTATGGATGTAACCGTTATTTTAACTGGGAGTCAACACTGAGACCGAGGGCCTCTTTTCCAGGTAAAGCCCTGTGTACACAATACACATCGAGATACAACATACACGTTTAAAACCACAAAAATACGCAATAAGCAGGATGAGTGTGGACATATGGGCCTCACGGGTGATAACTGTACTGTAGTCATCGCCGTGTCACTACTGAGAGAGACGGGGGGAGAGGACGTGTTCCTGATACAGATACCCTGTGCTCATGTTGTGGGAACAAAAACTAAAACACAGGAGAGACAGAGACAGAGCGGGAGAGAATGAATGATTGTGACGGCTCCCCTAGTGACACAAAACCACAAGTCACGTTACTGATGCAGATACAGTAGTGATATTTTTTTTATAGGTTTGATGGGAATGAGGTAACCTATTGACCTGAGGCACACTACAGGATTGGAGCCCGTGATCTGACTGGCGATACCCTCACACCGCAAGTCATGCATTTGTGTCAATGGAAGGTATGTGGGAGATTTGAGTTATTTATGAGAAGCTCAAGTTGTAATGTATCCCTTGCGGCTTGTGTCGAGATCTCAAAGCCCCACTACATTATAAAACACATGATATCGTCCGTAGAGGGAACATCTGTAGTAGAGGTCCCCTGCTGTTTCAGTGCAATATTACGGGAAACCTATAGTACATGAGCTTGTCACTGACGCTCTTGGAAATTGCCCGTCGGAAAAATGCGGTTGGTCTTGCCGTTAGACCATCACAGTCTGGCAGTGGCACACAGTAGCAGGTCAGACATGTCCAAAAATGGGAAAATAAAATATAAAGTTTGGTGGTCAGCATGATGTGTGGCCATGACATCACTCGGTAATCTAAAAATGTCCTGAAGACCATGTACAGTAGTGGCCTTTCTGATTCCCCCTCAGCTAATATATAAGTCAACATTAACACTGTAGCTTCACAGAGGCATGTAGACATCCAAATATAACATTTCGCATGAGAAAGTCTTCCGTCTTGAAATAAGGGCCATTTGTGATTCAGAAAGAAACTGCAGAGCCCAGAGAATGTTACTTCAATGAAAGCTAAATCATTTGAAGCCTTTTAAATAGCTGGTGTCTTAGATGCGTCAGTGATAGCTTGGGAGTTGAAATGACTAGCTTATCATGTTAACCTACTTCTAGTTCCATGACTCATTGTATAAACCAAATAATTTATTAGTTCACAGGAGTCCATAAGGGGCTAGTGTAACAGGTCTGGTACACTTATACAGTGTCTCTATAGACAAATAGCCAATATTGGGTTAGTAGAATGTTCATAGCTTATAGTCAACAAGAAATATAGCGCAAATAAACAGTGATTGGGAACTGATGTTACGTTATGTCAGAATTGGACAAGCCTGATTCCAATGAGCTAAATTCCATGAACCACTTAGAAGCTTAATATGATTTAACATATCAGGCATTGGCACAATTATGCCCTACTCTAACGCTGTAAGACCAGCAACAACCTAAACTTAACTACTTTAAAAAGGTTATTCGGTTTGAAAATGAAAAACAGCCAAGATAGTGATTTGCACAAAAGGCAAATATGTAGGACGTAAATAGAGCTCTTCAACTGGATAGTTATGAGTGACTAAACAAAAGAAATGGCCCTATGTAAAGTGCTGTATTGATAGAATTCTGACTTCCGTTTTATGACAGTATGTTTTGTTGCAAGGTAACACTCCACACCCCCATTACCCAGAGTTCCTGCTAAGCACTACTTTCACACCCATACAAAATGAGTAGAGCAGAGGCCTGCTAAGTTACGTTATTAAAGACATGCTCTGTGGCAGTTAATGTCCCTTTCACTAATGAAGAATGAACCAAATCCTGAATTCAGAATCAGAGGCGATGGAAAACAGTCAGTAATGACAACCTCCACATGCCTGTCTGTCGTGGAGACCGATCACCTCACAGACATAGGAAATGACTGACTGACCAGGAGGAGCGAGTTGTTAATATGGTAAAACGGTCTGACACGGGCTAGCCTGTCTCTAGCCTGCATGCTAATAGGCATTGTGGGGGTGTCCATGGCAACTGTGTTTACAGTCCAAAAAAACTTAAACACCAACAGGTTCAGCTGCATCCGGTACAGAAAACAACAATTTAGATAATTACAGGCGTATTGTAAAAGGTGTTTAAACCTAATACAACCATGTCTTCATACCAATTCTTACCTATTTATTATGCTATTAATAGATAATGAATGTGCTACACGAGGTTCTGAAATGTGTTCATTCAGGCTGTGAAATCTGCTAATCTCCCCAGTGGTGGAGCTGCTGCGCTGGGCTACGTTGGGCTGTCTGACTCAGTCAGATGATAAGAGTGTGTGTGTGTCTGGCGCTAAAGTCTCCTTGAGAAGGGCAAAGGACGCGACCACTCTCCTATCCTCTGACCGACAGCCAATAATAGCAGCGAGGGTCTGCGGCTACCACTGTGTGGGATACTCACTCCAACCCGGTGTGTGTGGTTATCTGGGAGTGCGTGTTGAGTTTGCACATGTGTGTATGCTTCTGTGCATGTAGAAGAGATAGCAGGACAACCTGTGTATTTTATGGCCACTGCAGTAACCTATTGTATCCCTTTCCCTCATCTGGCACAGAGCTTTCCCTTCCAGTAGCATTGGCCCTAGCAGCTTGACAAATGTCTACTCTTCCCTCCCAGCCAGGCCTGACCCGCTCTCCTCTCTGCCCCCTCACAGTTACTCTTATTGGAGGCGAGCTCTCGGACGGCGTGTGCCAGGTTCATGTTTCTAATTTTCACCAGCCAGGGAATGGGGTGGGGGTGTAAGGAGGGGTGCAGCAGGCAGACAGACGCCCGGGCAGAAACCTGTTTATTCATGCATAAGCTAACCCCCGCCCCTCTCCACTACCGCCTCCCTCCTCGTCCTGATCGATACACTAGGCAGCCCACGCAGAGTAAGTCCCTGTTGTCAGGCCACCTGACTGGGACAAGGAGCGTCTGGTCATAAATCGACCTGTTGAGGAGGGGAGAGGAGACACTATGCAGCATCAGCACTACTCTAATATGCCATCCCATTACTCATCTGTCATCTCATTTGCCGGGGTGGAACATGCATAGTTTTCCACATACATAGTGCATGATGGGAGAAAATGCCCCTGGGGATGGAGTAAGGCTGAGAGGAGGGGAGAATGCGGCAGTGTGAAAATACATGTTTTTCAATCCTCCATACTCTCTAGGACATAGACTTTCTTCTCTGGCTTGACGGTCTCTGGCTTACGTTAATGGCATCTGCTCCAGATCATGCCCTGTTCCTTCCTGTCACAATACCAGCCACGGGCCCTGACCGTCACAGAGGCTGTTGATTCCTCAGCCCTTCAGAGATGTCAGCCCCAGTCCTCAGAGAGGATGGAACCAGGGAAGCTCCTCTATTTAGTGGATGAGTGGATACATTTCTGAGGCCTCGTTAACGGACGACGGCCATTTCTAGCACTCCCAGTCTCAGAGCTCATTGGAAATGGATACTAAATCAGTGTGAAGGAGGGAGAAGAAGGAAGCCCAATCAGATTAAATATGGAGGGGGAAAGGGTTCCCAGGGGACCCCAGATGCCCGCTGGCCATTATGAAACATAATCATTAATGTTTCATCCCCATCAGTGGGGTAGAGGAACCCTCATGGGCAATATTGACAAGCCACACACAGCAGATTGGAGCACGCCACAGGAGGGGGAGGTGGTTTGAAGCACTCCACATGGGGTTAACTCGTGAGCACGACATTTGATTTCCTGCTTCATGCGAGCACGAGCGCCGAGATTGAGATATGTCTTTAATTGATTGGATCACAAGGCTTTTCTCCTGAAGACGTCTACACACTGACATTCAGGGTTCCCATCAGACTGAGTTGGCTGTGGGCTCCATCCTTTTTGGAGCAAAAAAAGTATTTTCCTGTTTGAACCAATTGCACAACATGCAAAGATAATGACTTTCAACTTAGAACCTGGAATTGAGTATAAATAATTTGATTTTGCATCAGTAACCTCAATATGTTTATGAATCAAAACGACTCCCGAGGTCGTTGATGTTGACGGTTTTTAAAGAGAGTGTGTTTTTGCTGAGTGAAGTCCCATTCCCACGAGGCAATCTGCTCCGCCCCCTTATAAACAAAACAGCAAAAAGGCACTCCTCCAGGGCTAATCACCAGTTGTGTGTTTTATGTGAACGCAGTGAGAGAAAGGGACAACCTCTGACGGGGCTCACACAGCCATTCCCTAATGGAAACAATGAAGTGTTATTCTCAGAGGCTGCTGAACCAGGTGGCATGTCCTGAGGCACCGTTAGTCAGAGAGTATAACAATCAGTTTTTACAGACAGTTCCTTGACAGACTCTTGGTGTTCTGAGGTCCTTTGTTGGCTATGTGTGTGTGTGTGTGTGTGTGTGTGTGTGTGTGTGTTAGACTGTGTAGGTGCAGGACTGACACAAATGTCTTGTGGCTCGCCAATCCCTGTCAATCTTGCCCTGCAACATTTCAGGTTTAGAAATTCCCAATTTTCATGGCTCCTGTACTGTGCTGTTGAACACTTGCTTGCTTACTCAGCATCTTCCCACCTCTCTCCATCCCTCGTTCCCGTCTTTCACTCATTCCCTCGCTCTCGGAGCACGTTTAATAAACTCCCTACCCCTGTGCCTGCAGAGAGATACGATAGAGGGAGAGGGGGGAGGACTCAAAGATTGGGAGTGCTTAGCTTGTTAAATGTTGTCTCCTTGACTGCGGTCACCTCCCTGTTCCTTTCTCAGAGTCCTCTGCTCTTCCACACTGAACCTGCTGAACTCTAACCCCAGCCTCTCCCAAAGACCTGCCTGTCTGTTTCAGACAAAGGACAGGATCGCCAAGAGGTGGTTTAATAAGACGGACAGCCTAACTGGTATTGGAGAAGCCAACCATCCCTGACAATGTCACCTCTCTGTATCTGTCTGGCATGCAGAGGACAAGGTCGTATGCAAAAATCTGAGATATGTGTTCACTGATATTTCCGCAATCCATGCACAGAAATGGATAGAAGGCTGTTCCTAACAGTGAATGTGCACACGTGTCTGTAGTAGTAGTAGTAGGGGTTCAAATTGTGGTGACTGAAATATTGTATTCAGGCTGTGATAGCAGGAGTTTACATGGTCACGTCTGCTAACACCACCCCACCCCCATTCTGCAAACATCCTACGAGACTGATCTGCAAACAGAGCGCTTCCCTGAGATTGTGAGCTGTCTGCATGCTTCTGCTCAGAACTAAAGTTTATTTTTATTTTAACTTCCATTTTCCAAGAGTAGCTGACACTCAGAGCAATATCAAACTGCTGCTCAACTTATTCACTGTGTACTTCTGAATGTACGATTCGAGCCCTCTTCATTTAAATGAGTGTTCTCCTCGGTATCTAGATACTATACCCATACTAATTAGATAAGATTCATGTTCTTTACCGTCTCGACTCAAAGACCTTCCTCCTTTTTGTTAATTTGCCATCCCAGATATATATTGCGGTAGGTGAATCTTTGACTGGGCTTTGACTGAGTAAGGTGAGGTGCGGACGGCTCTGAGGCCCTAGCCAGCCTGCTGTGTGTGACAAGAGACCCTATCCAAGTCCTCCTGGAGACAGCAGTTATACTGAGTCCCATAGAGGGAATAATTACTCTGCCAGCCTCTGAGCTCAGATGGAGATTCCACCGACGGCCCTCAGTGGACTCACTCTCTCATATGCACTGAGGCAGCTACAGATATGCAGGCTGATTTCAGTAAAGATATTCTGGGCGGCAAGGAATCGAGATTTTCCCTATTAAACCGGTACAATCTGTATAAGAGGTGAGCATTTCAGATTTCCAACACTGTCTGTCTGTCACACACAAGTCACGACCGAAGAACAAAAAGGCCACATACCGGTAGATGTGACTGCAGTAGCCCCACACTGACCCCTGATGGACAACTAATGCACCTACACTGTCTTCTACACTACAAATCACAAAAACCGGGTTCTCAATCCAAGGTCCTCATACTACTGTACCGTAGAGGTCATATGCTCATTAGTACAGCGAAATACGGAAGAAATAGTATTTGTAGATCTCTGGAACAGAGATGGAATTATGAAGAGATTGTGAAGAGGAGATACGGTGATTCCTCCTCATGCAAAAGTTTTTAAAAACTCAACAACCTACTGCAGTCTGTGTGTTCCAAAGACTAATGAAGTTCCTCACAACAGGGAACTTCTCTGCCTTAATCTAACCCAAGAGATAATCACCTCCCACCTGGGTATGACTGCCAGCTAGGGAAGGAATGAGTTCTGTTCCTGCTCCACTCCTTTTCATTCTGGTGCCAGTCTCCCCCGCTGAGTACTCCAGCCTGGCAGAGGTCGGCCTCTGCTATGCCCCTGTGGGCCTGTGTGGGGGTTGTGTGTGGCATGAACCCACTTGGCACAGACCAGACACCCTGGCTGGTTGGCACTGGAGCTTCATAGGATTCCAGTAATATGAGCGGTCCTATGGCTCTGGGCAGAAACAGGCTCGAATATACTGTAGGGATGGTAATCAAGGACTGTCTGAGGCTTGACATAGCATGGAACAGTACAGCCACATTCATACCTTCCCACGCTACGTTCTCATTTACAGACACCGTCTCCCTCCTCCTCTCATCTAGTGTGAAGATAGAGCCCTTAATCACATGGTAAAGGAGGGCTTGGGAACCAGTAGGCCTATTTCATTAACACCTTCGGCTGCGTTGGTTATACTTCAGACAACAAAACATAGTTCCCCACGTTTCAGATGCCCTTCAAATCGCTGTGTTTTATTAGTTAGGCCATCTGTGAATGCCAGTGATTCCTGAGGGACACAAACTGAATCCCATGATCAGGGCTGCCGTTTTCCACCACACTACCAGAATAACTGTTAGTGTGTTAGTTCCCATAGATGTTAAAAACTTATATTGCAGTGTGATGGGAGGGCTGGCTGGCTCTGTGTGTTTAGTGTGTATAGGCCTGTGTTTGTGTGCATGCATGTGTGTATTACTGTGTGTGTGTTTGTGTGCAGGGCTCTAAAGTCCAACCATTTTGGTTACATATGCTCCTAAATATTTTAATGTAAGACCTGATATTTTTTATTTGGGAGCACCAGTGCCCCCCCCCCCCCCAATAATTGATCTAATGATTAGGCTTCCCTGTACAGTAGTTTCCGAGTGCAAGAGAGAGAAAAAAGTGAGAGCAGATCAGTTAGAGTCATGGTTGCACCACTACTAAAGCAAAAAGTACTTTTCCCCAGCCCAATCAGTTCAAAAGATAGTACCTGGGGGGGGGTACCTGTTTGGCTACTATGGTGCTGAAATGGACAGAGCTTTCTAAAGGTGCTGATTAATTCAAAGCATTTGACGCATATGCATATTAGTGCCCAAGCCCCCAAAGAAAGCGTGAATTAAAACATTATTGTGCCATTATACAATAGCTTATATTGCATTCGGTCAGTATTCAGACCTAGACTTTTTCCACATTTTGTTACGTAACAGCCTTATTCTAAAATGGATTAAATCGTCCCCCCCCCCCCCTCAATCTACACAGAATAGCCCATAAGGACAAAGCAACAACAGGTTTAGACATTTTTGCAAATTTATAAAAAACTGAAATTACACTTACACATAAGTATTCAGACCCTTTACTCAGTACTTTGTTGAAGCACCTTCTGCAGAGATAACAGCCTCTAGTCTTTTTGGGCTTGTCGTTACAAGCTTGGCACACCTGTATTTAGGGAGTTTCTTCCATTCCTCTCTGCAGATCCTCTCAAGCTCTGTCAGGTTGGATGGGGAGCGTAGCTGCACAGCTATTTTCAGGTCTCTTCAGATATGTTCGATCGGGTTCAAGTCCGGGCTTTGGCTGGGCCACTCAATGACATTCGGAGACTTGTCCCTAAGCCACTCCTGTGTTGTCTTGGCTGTGTGCTTAGGGTCGTTGTCCTGTTGGAAGGTGAAACTTTTCCCCAGTCTGAGGTCCTCAGCAGGTTTTCATCAAATATTTCTCTGTCCTTAGCGCTGTTCATCTTTCCCTCGATCCTGACTAGTCTCCCAGTCCCTACCTCTAAAAACCATACCCACAGCATGATGCTGCCACTACCATGCTTCGCCGTAGGGATGGTGCCAGGTTACCTCCAGACGTGATGGTTGGTTTCATCAGACCAGAGAATCTTGTTTCTCATGGTCCAAGAGTCCTTTAGGAGCCCTTTGGCAAATTCCAAGCAGGCTGTCATGTGCCTTTTACTGAGGAGTGGCTTCCATCTGGCCACTCTACCATAAAGGCCTGATTTGTGGAGTGCTACAGAGATGGTTGTCCTTCTGGAAGGTTCTCCCATCTCCACAGAGGAACTCTGGAGCTCGGTCACCTCCCTGACTAAAGCCCTTCTCCCCCCCCGATTGCTCAGTTTAGCTGGGCGACCAGCTCTGGGAAGAGTCTTGGTGGTTCCAAGCTTCTTCCATTTAAGAATGATGGAGACCACTGTGTTCTTGGGGACCTTCAATGCTGCAGACATTTTTTGGTACCCTTCCCCAGATCTGTGCCGACACAATCCTGTCTTGGAGCTCTACGGACAATTCCTTCGACTTAAAGGCTTGTTTTTTGCACTGATATGCACTGTCAACTGTGGGACCTTATATAGGACAGGGTGCGTCTTTCCAAATCATGTCCAATCAATTGAATTTACCACACGTGGACTCCAATCAAGTTATAGAATTATCTCAAGGATGATCAATGGAAACAGGATGCACCTGAGCTCAATTTTGAGTCTCATAGCAAAGGGTTTAAATACTTGTCTGTTTTCATTTTTTATAAATTAGCAAACATTTCTAAAAACCTGTTTTTGTTTTGTCATTCTGGGGTATTGATGAGGGGGGAGAAACTATTTAATCAATTTTAGAATAAGGCTGTAACATAGCAAAATGTGGAAAGTCACCTGGTCTGAATACTTTCCGAATGCACTGTACATAGCCTTACAAATAATTTGCGCGGCAGAAAAACAAAAAATACCATATATTTCATATTTTCTTAAAACTGCATTGTTGGTTAAGGGCTTGTAAGTAAGCATTTCATGGCTAAGTCTACACCAGTTGTATTGGGCGCATGTGACAAATAACATTTGATTTATTTGGTACATAATTGGTCGAATGAAACTTTTTACCAACTAGTAAATCCCCTTTCAGTGTGGAATGTATTATTATGTATACTGTATGGACTGGGATAGCTTATTCTACACTAAAACGTTCTATCCATGAGGCTGGGAGAGAACACCGTACCACAATGCTGTTGGTTCATTGATTGTACTTACAGATTAGTTGGACTACAATGGTGATTTTTTTTTATTTTATATAGTAATAGGGTCTATTTAACTTTTATCATCATTAATAGGCTGAAATATTACCTTACAGAATCTCACCACTACATGTTTCCATCGCAGACGAATTAAAAATAGTCAAATCTGATTTAACTCTGATCCTTTTTTTCGATTATATATTTTTTTATATTGTTCACGCCACAAAAAAAGGTACAGAATCCTGGCAAATAGGTTCCGGAATGCAGCAGTCTAAAAAACAGAGGTATCGGATCCTGGCAAATAGGTTCCGGAACGCAGCAGTCCAAAACCAGAGGTATCGGATCCTGGCAAATAGGTTCCGGAACGCAGCAGTCCAAAACCGGAGAACACGGATCCTGGAAAAATAGGTTCCGGAACGCAGCAGTCTAAAAAACAGAGGTATCGGATCCTGGCAAATAGGTTCCGGAACGCAGCAGTTCAAAACCGGAGAACACGGATCCTGGAAAATAGGTTCCAGAACGCAGCAGTCCAAAACCGGAGGTACCGGATCCTGGCAAATAGGTTCCGGAACGCAGCAGTCTAAAAAAACAGAGGTATCGGATCCTGGCAAATAGGTTCCGGAACGCAGCAGTCTAAAAAGAACACCGGAGGACAAATAGGTTCGGATCCAAAACAGAGATACCGGATCCTGGCAAATAGGTTCCGGAACGCAGCAGTCCAAAACAGAGATACCGGATCCTGACAAATAGGTTCTGGAACGCAGCAGTCCAAAACAAAGGTATCGGATCTTGTTCCAGCAGGATCTGGCTCAAAATAGGCACAACATGTATTTCAGAAGTAGCTAGAATTCATAGCACTAATATAGGCTGTGTCTCAATCAATTAAAACTATTGTTTCTGGTGCTCCTAAATTGAATGATGTGCGCCTAACTTTAAGTCAGTGCTACCAATTAAACATGTTAACTTATTGCCCTGTGTGCTTTCTCTGTGTGCACTGCAGCCTCCTTTCCTCCACCCCTGAAGCCAGATGTTGGTTTACTGGGTCTCAGCTTGCATGTCTCCTGCTGGGAATTAAGTACTGAACTGACCTGACTGCCTGGATTGATACAGTAGGTGGTGGGAGGAAGGATTTAGTAACCTCTATGACTCTGTACAGATTTCATCTTCGCAACTCAGGTGCAAGCCTCTTGAATGAGAGGACAAGCCCTGGTCATGATTCCATAATTCATCTGCATTGACTGACTGAGTCGGAGGTAGAACAACTACTGTAGTAGGTTGGATGCTGCATCGAGATACACTGCGAGTAGCAAAGGGCTGCTCTTTTAACTTGGCTGCTATACATGTTTACATTTGAGTCATTTGGCAGACGCTCTTATCCAGAGCAACTTACAGTAATGAGTGAATACATTTTCATATTAGTTCGTACTGGTCCCCCGTGGGAATCGAACTCACAACCCTGGCGTTGCAAGTGCCATGCTCTACCAACAGCCACACAGGACTGTCTCTCAGTTGGTAGGGAATGTATATATATATAACTGATATATATATATCAGTTATAACCTACAATAACTAGGCCTAGAAATCTATGAGACAGAATATGATTACCATGTATCTGGTTAGCACTACAAGCTAACTATAGTCAATAAAGGATGTTATTTCCTGCCGTTAAACAGGGGGAGATGTGCTCAGTCAGAGAGAGCTCTGCTGACGAAGCACTTCCCCCAGCCAGGCACAGAGCGCCTTTCTGGTATCGCAGTGGGCTGCGGGCTGGAGGAGATGCGGCGAGCAACACAGCAACCCCCCCCATCCCCCACTCTCTCGCCTATCCCTCCTCTCTTTTTGTTCTGCTATGCGGCCGTATGGCAACAGCAAGAACCAGATGGCTGGTTTATGCGTATCTTCTGAGGAACAATCCTCTGCCATGTCAATAAGACTTGTTGCACTACGTATGTAATGTGCAGCGATGAGAGTGCTAGGTCAGCATATTGCCTCACTGCTGAAGCGTTTAACCGTAAGTACCGAGACATGATGTACAGTGTGGAATTGACCTTTAGATAGTGCTTGACAAGGTCCTTGATTGGGCCTATTGAATTTCAAAATGTCAGCCATGAAAACATGTTCTAAACTCAATTGAATATATAAAGAAAACGAATGGCTGATGACTCTTCGTGGGGCGGCAGGGTAGCCTAGTGGTTAGAGCGTTGGACTAGTAACCGAAAGGTTGCAAGTTCGAATCCCCGAGCTGACAAGGTACAAATCTGTCGTTCTGTCCCTGAACAGGCAGTTAACCCACTGTTCCTAGGCCATCATTGAAAATAAGAAGTTGTTCTTAACTGACTTGCCTAGTTAAATAAAGGTAAAATAAAATAAAGGCGGCAATTATCCTTAGAAAGGTATGATTAGGAAAGTATGAGTAGGTTCCCTAAGGAGAGTTAAGGGTTCAGATATAGTGGTGGGCTGTCTTCTGTGTTCCATCGTGTTCCAACTGTCCTTCGCCCCTCCAGCCTGCTTTGTAGGCCAGAGAGGTTGAATGCCAGGGGGTGTAATGGTGTGTTCACTTGAACTCAACAAGTGAACACGCAATCTCAGGATGCAAACAGTAAGTTGTGGTCCACCCTCCCCATCTTCCAGAGAGATCAGCCAACCTAAGCCTTACCATCATGGCTCCCAGCTCTGGGCCCGGGTGATATGAGGGAGAACGTGAGGCTCCCAGTAGAGAATATGCAGGGGATAAGCTTTTATTTCAGTGTCATTGGATTAATGCCAGTGACATCTATAATTTCACAACCTTACCTAATAGGAAGGAACATGGGCTAGTTGTCAATGCAGAGACACTTCCTGGAAGTCTAAACAACCAAGTCACATGATGAGAAGTGGAAGCACTGGCAGGTGGAATCTTCAATGAACAGGGATTAGAATAAGTTCTGGAATTGAAGATGACCGACAAAGCTGTTGACCACTTCGAGAGATTTTGCACCATTCTGAAGCCAGGCGTGAAGCCCGTAGATAAGTATGTATTCTGGTAGGGCGTGAGAAACACAGGGTGAAGTTGAAGAGGGCAAGGACGGGAGAGCTGTAAGAGGTGCCGAACACAATCGGCCCTACGATGGTAGGGCTTTCTACCCCGGACAGCTCCTATGTTGCTTCATCAGTAACATTGCTGACCATCAAGACAAATAATGCACAACCATCAAGTCCTGGAGCTGTGGATCCCTTGACCACAAGGCCAGAGAATGTAACACCAGCAAATGGACACTGTGATAAAAACGGCCACCCCTCCTTTGATTGCACAGTCCTATGCACATAGGGAGAAGGGAAGAGGGAGACCAAGTAGAACCACCTATAGCCCACCCGACGGAGAGAAGACAGGCAGCATCCAGCGAAGAGCCAGCAGGGCAGGAACGCAAGCAGCAGAAGCCCAAAGACAAGCAATCTGAGAGAGACCAGTCAGTCATCGAACGAGAAGGAGCGTGAGAGCACAGGGGGAGACTATTTCGACATCGCTTCCTATAGTGAGTACACCAGCAACTCGTTTCTTCCTGAGAGCGAGGTTAACATAGGTGAATGGTCCTCCAACGGGGACCCAGAAGGAGTCGGAGACATTGACTGGGAGGCAAGTTCAAATGGAACAAAAAGGGAGAAGACCCATTTAAATGAAAGTTGGAAGGGGCGAACAATGGAATATATATATTTTTATATTCCTTAAAGGGACACTTCCCTTTATCTACTTCCCCAGAGTCAGATAAACTTGTGGATACCATTTTTGTCTCTGCGTGTGGTTTGAAGGAAGTTGCGCAAATAGTAACTAGCGTTAGCGCAATTAATTGAAGTCTATGGGTATCTTATACAGATACAAGTTTATCTGACTCCGTGGAAGTAGATAAAGGGCCTCGTTGCCAAAATTGTGAAGTATCCCTTTAAAATCAATTATCTTTTATTATTATTATGAAATGTAAAATGTACTGTATTATATTGATGTTAATCACTTCTTAATCCCAAAAACTAGCTAAATAAACAAAAACTAAGAATCTAAAGCCTACTGAATATGAAAGATATATTTTTACACAAAAAAGTAAGAAAACCACAGATGATGCAAAGCAAATATCTATCTCATGAAAGAGAAAATAATCAGAGCGCTGTGAGTTAAAGCTGATCTTGTTAAACACAAAAATGATGGTGTGTGGAAACGGGGTCCCCGGTCTCTAACTTGGTCCCGATTAGGATTTACGACAATAAGAAAAGAAAAAAAATATATGCTGATGTACCTTACACTTTATTCAACTTCACAACTCTGTTATAACATTTGCTTGTCTGAGAAATTCAGACTACTGAAACGTTCCTGGTAGTATAGTGTCTCAACAGAAATGCACTGAATAGTATGGAGAACAAGACAAAGGAGACTAAATGGCTACAGGCCTGCATGCACACAGCTATGGAGTAAACAGACTGGTTGGTTCCCCCTACACACAGGCTAAGCGCTGTATAAACTGGCCAGCTTTGATCACACAGACAGACAAGGGAGATAATAGTCTGTGTTACCAGCTTGATGGACAGACTGCCGTCTCCCTGAGGGGCTGTACAGTCTCAGGAAAATCAAAGCAGCACTTTGAGCACGTGTGGTGTATTTGGAGGCATCATGCTGAACAATAATCAATTCAAAAAGGCACAATCCGATCCCGAATAGTCACCCACCCAACAAAAGCATAGGAAAGTACAGAGTGAGCAGAAACTAAGTCATAAACAAATGAATCCATGGTCGCAAACAACAAACTAAAGAGCGGTGTAGATAGAATAGATTGATGTCAAAGCACTGGCACGTGCCTGACATCCTGCCTGACTTAATGGGGTACGACAACATCAAGTCAATGGCTTAACTACTGCAGTGACACAGCTGTTTGTATGTCACACCACCGCAAAATGCATATAGCGTCTGTGTAAAACATGACTCCACTGGTCCTGGGTCAGAAAATACACTCCTAAAGCATGTTAACAAACAAAGCATGTTTATTTCAAACTAAAACAGAATGCACCCAACATCCACCCTCTTATTTTGTTACGTTTTTTTACTTTGTCCTTTGAATTCACTGCATTATGATGCACAAATCACAGACATTTATTTTAGGGATAACAGGTCATGTTTTTAATCTTTTAGGATGTTCCTTTTTAGAAGCAATTGTACTGGTCTCACTGTACGTAGGCTATATTCTGCTTATAGACAAGAAGCATATAGGACACCACAAAGGCATTCATTTAAAACGTTGCTGCAGCATAATTTAAAAGAAGAGACAAAACAGGCCAGCGACAGCTGTTTTCAAGTATTCCCTCATCTGGATTCAATCCATTGGAAACAGCCAGGATCCTTACACTCTTCCATAGGAAGGTCAACGCTCTTTTTCTCATTTACAATTCAAACATTTTGGCAAGCAATTTTCATTAAAAGTTCACCTTGCTTAAAATCGTGAGGGAGGCATAAAAAAAGAAAAAAAAGAAAACAAACAAAAAATCACCTACCATTTAATCAGCTAGCGAGCCATCTATTGAAGTACATGTTATGTGAGAGATAAAATCAATTGTTAGGTTATCAGACAATATTATGTGAAATACTACCCAGGGTCCATTGGGTTGCTGACATGAGTACAGAGAAGAGACAACTTTACAAAATGATCTTTACCTACTGAGTGATGATTGTCCCCTCAGTGTCTGTTTTCTCTACCACTGGCTGTTTCTCAGCTTCCTCCATCGGCTCACTCAGTCCATTGTCTACATCCTTTGTGGAGGAGCAAGAGGCGACATGCTGCGAGGGATGCTGCTGATCCAGGGGCTCCGGCAGGCATTGGGGCTCCACGGGGCTGTGTGTGAGGACCAGTGACATTGAGAGGGCAAGATTGGGGGACGGGGTAGTGGTGGGCTCAGCCACTGCGTCAGTGTCCATCCTCGACCCTGTTCCATTGACCCACCGAGATGGAGGTTCTACCATGGGTTCAGGTTCTTTCATAGGTTCTTCCTGAGGTTTCCCTGACACGTTGGCCCACCGGGGCTTCTCTGGCTCCCCCTGGGTGTCAGTGATCTCCTCTGGGGTGCGGGGGGCCTGTGGGGACAAGGCATGGGGTGGGGACTGTGCACGTGATGATGACTGGCCCTGGGGAGGGGACTTTGTCTGGAAAGGGGAATGAGCAGGGTGCAGCAACTGGGCCTGAAGGGAAGCCTGGTTTTGGGGTGGTGACAGGTTCTGAGGAAAGGATTGGGTCTGGGGTGAGGACTCAGACTTGGGGGACACATGTGTCTGGGGAGAGGAATGGAACTCTGCCTGGGGCTTAGGACTGGGGCGAGCTTCATTCTTGGCTTGAGTTGGAAACTGGGTGAACTGGGGTGGAGCTTTAGGTGGAGACTGGGATGACTGGTGAGAGGTTAGAGGTGGAGACTGGGATGGAGCTTGAATAAGAGACTGGGATGGGGCTTGAAGAAGAGACTGGGATGGGGCTTGAAGAAGAGACTGGGATGGGGCTTGAAGAAGAGACTGGGATGGAGCTTGAAGAAGAGACTGGGATGGGGCTTGAAGAAGAGACTTGGTTGGGACATGAGATGTTGACCGAGTTAGGAGAGTTGGAGTTTGAAGCAGACCCGGTTTAGTTAGGAGTCCAGGTTTAGGTTGAAGCTTGGACTGTAGTTGCAGCAGGGCCTGAGGTTTGCCTTGAGTCAGGGAGAGGTTTGGGGTCAGGGTAGGAGTAGGGAGCAGGGGTTGTGGTAGAGGAAGAAGGGGTGTCCAGGCTCCACGCTTGTTACGTTCCCTCTCACGTTCCCGATCCTTCTCCCTCTCCTTTTCACGCTCTCTCTCCCGGTCACGCTCCTGCTCTCGTTCACGGTTGCCACGCTCACGGCCACGGTCCCTTTCTCTCTCGCGGTCCCTCTCCTTCTCACGGCTGTCTCTCTCACGCCGGTTGCCATTCATCTCCTTCCTGAAGTCAAAGTCCCTGTCCCGTTGCTGCCTGTCCCAAGGGCGCCGGCACTCATCCAAGTCCTGGGGCATGTCAGCATCAGTGAACTGTACTGCAGCATCAACTCCACCACGACTCCACGCCGGGCCCCCTCCAACACCACCAGTACATACTCCTCCTCCTACCCCTCCTACTGATCCAGCGCGGTTCTGGTTCTCAAAGCGGTTGGGAAAGTTCTGCCCTTGGTTAGAGCCAGGGCGCGCTTCCTGGAAGCCCTTGGAGACCGCGGCCGGAGAGCTCCGCATGTCACGCTCATCAAAGTCCCCTCTGAGTGGCCCCCAGCGACTGGAGGTCTGGGGAGTGAAGCCGGCAAGGGCCTGAAGCCGCCCTGCCACGCTGTCTCTAGCTGGCTCTCTCACTGGGGTCTGGAGCAGGGCAGGTCTGCCTCCGCCCAAACCCCCACCACCAGCTCCTCCACCCATGGACTCTCTGTGCTCCAGGGGAGGGGTCCTCAGTAGGCCTGTGCTCTGCTTCTCCTGGGGCGGAGGGAAGCGGTAGTCTTGGTCCCCTCCCTGCTGGCTATCGTCAGCTCCAGAGGAAGGCTCCTCCTCAGCCTTGGACATGCTTTCGTTTGGGGGGTTGGGCCCCCGGTTGAAGGCCTCCTCGGCCCTGTTGAAGCGTTCCATCTGGGAGGCCGCCCTGGCGCGTGCCTGGGCATGGAGGGACGCTTCCAGGAGGCTCTGTTGGGACAGGCCCTGCTGCATCAGGAGGGGGAACCGGGCACCGGCACCCTGGAGCATAGTAGGCCGGAGGTCCAGCGGCATCAGCCCAGACATCCTCTGGCCAGGCAGGCCCTGCTGGTGCAGGGGGTGGGTAAGGGAAGCTGAGGGGTGCATCCCCAGAAGACCCATACCACGACTCATTGCATTCTGCATACCTAGAGAAAGAGGAACACTAGAGATTATTTAACAGTAAAAAGTCATTAAGAACAAACAGAAGAAAGTCAAAACTTTCCTAGGTTATTGTTTGGTATCCTTTTACCTTGCAGTACTAACTCTGCAGCTGCATCCATGCCGTCAGCAGATTGGCCCATCTTGTCATTGGCTGCTTGCTGCGTCTGGACTCCAGGTTGAAGCTGGTTGAAGACCCCTTGTCCAGGGAGGGCAGAGGGCATGAAGCTCCCCGGGATAGTAGCTCCGTATGGGGAGTCCTTCATGCTGTCCTGAGCCTGCGACATGGAGGCCGGCACCAGAGCTGCAGGAGCGGGACAGAACATATAGGGCAGTATATCTTTAAAATAAATCAATTATGTTTAAATAAAGCAAGTCGCTGGCTTCTTACAACAGTTTAGGCAATATTTACTCCAAATGTAATGCATGTAATGACTTCTGACTTCTACAGACTCAGTCAGGTCATGCAGAACTTACATATAGGAGCTGAGCCCATGCCTGCTTGCTGAGGAACACCTGCTGTCTGCATGAAACCTACGGGAGGGAGAAACAACACACCATTATCTGGATTTCTAAACAATATATATATATATATATATATATTCTTTAATTCAATACTCTTCACTGGCAGCTGCATCTGACTGCTGTGTTTTACCTGGAGGGGGCTGGGAGGCGTTGAAACCCGCTCTGAGGAAGGGGGGCAGGGGGCCATAGCCTGGCGGGGGCATCGCCATGGAAACAGGGAAGGATGGAGGCACAAGACCCACGGCAGGGACAGCCTGAGCCACAGGGAGCTGAGAGGGAACAGACAGGGGAGTTTAAATTATTGAAATGAGGGATGAGATGAACATGCAATGATGCGCTGTGATTCCTGTAACATCGTTTAACAATCAAATCACAGAATTTAGAGGAACAATAGTTTCCCACTGATAATCAGGTTAAGACCAACACTGTGAAAAAATACAACAGCAACATTAAAATGCTCTGGCTGTTGAGATGTTATAGCTGACTGACGAGTTGAATAAGGCCTTAATAAACCTGTGTGTGTGGGTAGGTATGCATGTCAAAGCTTAGTAGTAGGGATGAGCATTTGAAGTCATTTCACTATTCAAACAATATTATATATATTTTTCGGTCGGTTTCAGCAGAAGGATGGGGAGGGGCGAGAGAGAAGCAGGGGTGTGTGGGAGAGTGAGTGAGGCGCCATACTGGTTAGACAAACTTGTTCTTGCCATAGGTTATCTATCATACCATCTGATAGTGCGCCTGACTTAACTGCATCAAATCACTGTAAAATAGCTAGCTAACTACAGTAGCCAGCTAGCTAGCTAGCTAAAGTACAACAATTCCACAGGAAACAACAGCCTACCTGTTGGTTGATCATTGTAGCTTACCCCTTCTCATTTAGCCAACTTAAACCCATCATTTGTATTCCTGTTTGCGTTGGCTAGATATCTCCCACTTCACTTGCTACACATGGAGCCTCTGACTCTAGCGCCACTGACTGACTGACAATAACAACAAGATAAAAGTGTAAAATGTGTGTGTGTGTGGGCTGCCGGTAAGTCTTTATGGGGTGCACTCATTAAAACTATAGTTTTATACAAATGTCATCGTCTGTCTTTCTAGGCTATATAACAATGTCACATATTTTTATACGTTTTTTTAGACAATGTCACTTCATTGTTAAAATAAGCCTATATATTAATATTAACATATATTTGGGGTATTTAGTAAATCGAATACCAACGTCCGTTCAGATATTAGAATAACCAGACATATCCCTACTTAGCAGACACAGATTAACTCTGAGTTGAGTTGAATACCAATTACCGAAACACTTCCCCCACCTACTGAGCCAAACCTTCTCACAAGGCCCACCCAAGAACAAAGAAACGGGCTGGGTATCCTGCATTCCCTCAACAACCCCGTCACAAAGGAGTCAGGAAGAGAAACCCGAGGCCACTCTAAACACTTGAGGCTAAGCACCCCACAGACAGGACAGGCAGCTAGCACTAATCACAGGAAGACTATGGTGTTCAGTTTCACACCACTGACTGGCCTCATGGTAGACGCTTAGTACAGAGGAAATGGTAATGTGAGGGGCCCGGTAAATTCCACCCTCTCACTCACTCACACACACATTTAAAGGATGATGAAAGCAATGCACAAAACAAGGTATTTATGCTTAAACGTTGAATGTTAGTTATTGTTAGATCTCTGAGGTTTGGGTACCTGTACAGGCATCATGGAGACCTGTTGGCTGAAGGCCTCCTGCTGACTGAAAGCCTCCTGTTGGCTGAAAGCCTCCTGTTGGGTCTGTTGGGTGTTGGTGGCTGTCATGGGTTCAACGCTCACAGCCTGGCTCACAGCTTCCTTCATTGGCTCTGGTGCATTCTTGGCTGCTTCCCACTCTACAGTTCAAATAAAACAGAGGATTAGAGAATAAGATTGAATGTACGACACTTGAATGTTTGTTTTTTGTTACTTTTATTTCTTATCCGTATTTTTTTTAAACTGCATTGTTGGTTAGGGGCTCAGTAAGTAAGCATTTCACTGTAAGGTCTACCTACACCTGCTGTATTCGGCGCAAGTGACTAATAACATTTGATTTGATAGTCACATCAACCCTTTCCTGCTGGGGTCTATTTATCCAGTGTCATGTTTCTCTGTGGGAAGTCCTTCTCTGATAAACCCAAATCGTAACAAAAATAAGCAAATGCCAGGAAATATGTTTAGTGTCAAGAGAGTTAATGTGTGTGGGTGAGAGAATGTGTCTCCTGTTTTTTTGTGTGTGTCCAGTGTGTGTGTGCGTGTCCAGTGTGTGTGGGCGTGTATATCCAGTGTGTGTGTCCAGTGTGTGTCTTTTGTTTGTTTATAAGTCATCTCTAGTGTTGTTCCTGCGTGCCCTATATGACAGGGCATCAGCATGTAGCCTGCTGTGTCTGCTCACCGGCGTTGACAGTCTCCTGGTCGATCATGCCTCCCTCAGCAAAGCCGTCCAGGTCGTCCAACTTGACCTTCTCCCAGGGGATGTAGGTGACCCCCAGGTCCATGTCCCAGAACTGCTTATACTCCTGCTTCACTCCCTTATTCAGCGCCCACGCAATCTGAACACAGCAAGAGAACACACACATACATACAGAACATATAATTGTCAGGGGATGCATAAAAGAGCAGAAATATTGAGGCTAGTTGAGTCTCAACAGGAGAGAATAAAATATGTACCAGCTGGGTTGCTATGAGGTGAGTGGTATGGTAAGTGAGAAGCCCAATCATTTAAAAACACTACACACACAGGAGGTCATGTCCTGACTGCAGCCAAAGGGAAATCACATCACAGTACAACATGGAGCGGGGGGAACCTCGGCGGCATAGTGTAAAAATGAGCAGGAACTGTAAGGAAATACAACGGACTTCACCTTGATAATCTTGGAGACGACCTTGAATGAACCAGTGCTGAGTTTCTGTCTGGCGCAGTAGGCATCCTGTCTGTGGACCATACAGATGTAGGCACAGCCACGAGGAGGGATCATCTATAGAAGGAAAGAGATAGAGGGATGTAGACAAAGAGTGGATGAAAGTAAGATGGTTAGGCAGTTAATAACCCACAGTAAAGTCAGAATTTGCTAATAAAAAGTGCCTGCTCTGGCTTACAGAGCCAAGTTAGTCCTTTAAACTGGACACAGTTGTGATGATTCACATTTGCCTCAGGTCAGAGGTGACAAACGCCTGCTAAACCACATAACGAGGAGTCAACTCAGGCTCACTCGGAGACGGAGAGAGAGA
This sequence comes from Oncorhynchus masou masou, assembly GCF_036934945.1. Lineage (NCBI taxonomy): Eukaryota > Metazoa > Chordata > Actinopteri > Salmoniformes > Salmonidae > Oncorhynchus > Oncorhynchus masou. Next base: position 34,391,690 of record NC_088243.1, on the reverse strand, counting down.
GAGGACGCTCTACTCACATTGATCGACTCAATCTGACCAAACTCTTCAAACAGGTTGGTGAGGTCCTGCGGACTGGCCTTCTTGTCCACCTGTCCCACCCACAGAGTGGTGCTGCACACTGAGGACAAGGTAGAGAGGAGATGGTGGCTTAAATCATTAAAAAGGTGGTAAGTGTGCACCAAGTCTGGAACCAACAGGACCCTGAACATATTCTACCCCCAAGCCATAACACCGCTAAATAGTTAACCAAATAGCGACCCGGACTATCTGCATTGACACCCCCCCCCTTTGCACTAACTCTTTTTGATCACATACCTGCTGCTGCTGTTTATTATCCATCCCTATTGCCGTACCTATATGTACATATCTACCTTAATTACCTCGTAATTACATCGTATCGACTCGGGTACTGGTACCCCGTGTATCTAACCAAGTTATTCTTACTCATTGTGTATTTTTCTATAATTTTTTCCTCTCTGCTTTGTTGGGAAGGGACCATAAGTAAGCAATTCATTGTTAGTCTACACCGGTTGCTTACGAAGCATGTAAGAAATAACATTTGATTAAAAAAATATAAAGCAAGAAGTGACTGTGGACATTTCTATGATTAGGGCTACACAGAAACAGGGTAGGAGTTATTAGTCAAGGTGAAGGGGTCAGCGAAGACGAAAAAGGTGCCGTATTGAAAGCTTGTATTACCACTGAGAAACCTGGATCGGATGGGAGGCAGTCCCTTCTTCTGGCGCTCTTTCTCTCGCTCACGGGCTTCTTGTCTCTCGCTGGAGTAGGACCGCGACGACTTCCTCTTCCGCTCTCTGGAGCGTGACCGCGACCGCTTACGGTGTTTCCGTTTCCGAGAGCCTGACCGTGATCTGGACCGTCTCTTCCTGGGAGATCTAGAGTAGAGGGTTATTCTGAAGGTAATTGTGATGCCAGTAGTCGTGGGAAGATCAACATGGATGGTGGTGCTATAATCTGCGACTCTGCAAAGTGTCTCAGGTAGCCTTATGGACTGTTTCTCTCAGATTGGGTCCCTCGACTCACCTTGATCGTGACCTAGAACGTGTTCTTGACCGAGTGTCGACCGTCTTGGACTTCTTGTCCTCTGGTTCGAAGCGCTCTTCCTCCATCTCTGGCCCGTCATCCAGGTCCATGTCCTATAACACAGGCATCATTACAACGGAGCTCTACTTACAAAGACAACAGTGCTCCAACAATCGCAGAGATTATTTATTTATTATATATACACACACACACACATTCAAAAATTTGGACATACCTACTCATTCAAGACTTTCTTTATTTTTTACTATTTTCTATATTGTAGAATAATAGTGAAGACATCAAAACTATGAAATAACACATATAGAATCATGTAGTAACCAAAAAGTGTTCAACAAACTTTGGGGAATGCCAAGTGTGTGCAAAGCTGTCATCACGGGAAAGGTTGGCTACTTTGGAGAATCTCAAATATAAAATATATTTTGATTTGTTCAACACTTTATTGGTTACTACATGATTCCATATGTGTTATTCCATAGTTTTGATGTCTTCACTATTATTCTACAATGTATAAAAATAAAGAAAACCCTGGAATGAGCATGTGTCCAAACTTTTGACTGGTACTGTAAATATTGGTTCAGCCAAAGTCAGTGAGGGAAACAAGGGCTTACCTGCTGCTGGTTGTCAATTGAGTCGTCCGTCTTGTTTTGCGGCGCCGGGTGCTGTGATTGGTTGCTGCTCTGTTGGGGCATGGCCGTGTTCTCAGACCCAAATATTCCATCCTGCCCTTCCATGTTCATGGACTGGAAGAAAGTCAAAAGGTTATACTGTCAAGAGGGTTTCAATACATGGATATGACAAGCAAACAATAATTGACCCCATAAGTCTCTGGAGGTGATATGTAGGTACCTTCTGCTGGTGCTCCATGAGCTGCTTCTGGAAGTGCTCCAGGTTCTGCTGCTGCAGCTGCTCAGCCAGCTGGTGGAAGATGGAGTCAGACACCATGGGCCTGGAGGGAGACGGGGAAGACCGACAGGGGAGACGGGTCAATAGTTCAGTTAGCTACCGTTCCGTCACACAGGTAGAGGGCAGACAAAGTGCATACACACAACCGGTGACATATTCCACAACAAGGCTCTCCAACCCTGTTCCTGGGTTGTCCAACCTGTTCTCCAACCCTGTCTGTTCTTGGGTTGTCCAACCTGTTCCTTGTTCCTGGGTTGTCCAACCTGGGTTCTCCAACCCTGTTCCTGGCTTGTCCAACCAGGCTTGTCCACCCGGTTCCTGGGTTGTCCAACCTTGGTTCTCCAACCCTATTCCTGGGTTGTCCAACAGGGTTCTCCAACCCTGTTCCTGGGTTGTCCTGGGTTCTCCAACCCTGTTCTTGGGTTGTCCAACCTGGTCTCTCCAACCCTGTTCCTGGGTTGTCCAACCTGGGTCCTCTAACCCTGTTCCTGGGTTGTCCAACCTTGGTTCTCCAACCCTATTCCTGGCTTGTCCAACCAGGGTTCTCCAACCCTGTTCCCGGGTTGTACAACCTGGGTTCTCCAACCCTGTTCCTGGAGAGCTACCGTTGTGTAGGTTTTCGAGCCAACCCTAATCTACAGCACCTGATTCTAATAATTAGTTGGTTGATAAACTGAATCAGGTTAGTTACAACTGAGGTTGGATTGAAAACCTACAGGAGGGTCACTCTCCAGGAACAGGGTTGGAAAGCCCTGTTCCACAGGATCTTAGATGTTTTAGGTTGATGTTCACGCTTACATCTGGGATGATTGGGCGTCCTTTTTGGTGTCTTCAGAGCGTTCTGAATCGTTCCCAAAGTCAAAATGGCCCAACATTTTCTGCAACACATGGAGAAAGACAAGTATTAAAATACAGATCTGAGAGTCACGTAGTACGTAGTTATCACACAAAACATTCTAAAGTTAACGACCAAACATACTTCCATTCCATGTATGTGTCTGTGGCCTTGATCTCTCACCTTGTTGAAGGAGGAGATCCTCTGCTCCAGGGGGTTGAGCTGCATGGGGTTGGCCGTGGCGGCTGCAGTGAGCTGGGCCGTCAGGGCCTGCAACTGGACCACCAGTCCTGCATCCAACGCCTGAAGCAGAGATGGCTGGGGCTTCTGCTGCTGCATTTGCAGGCTCTGCACCAGCTGCTGGAGCTGTTACACAAATACACAAACAGATCGACAGGGTTAGAGTAGGAGACTTTGCAGGGCTCCATCTGGTCATAAAGGAACGTTTTGTAAACAAAGGAGCATCAGAAAGGTCAGAAGTTCAAGATCAAAAGTGTTTGTGTTCACTATCATTGGTCTCCATTATACAGACTCAAGTCGAAACAAAAAAAAGGGATACTGGGAGATTCTGGCAATTGAGTAGTTACTGTACCTCGAGACTTCATGTTACTGCGCTAATGCTAGTTAGTTTTGTGGGCCAATATTATCTCCAACTTCGGTCATAATGCACTCAAGAGTTCATCTGACTCTGGGTAAGAAAAACTTAATTGCCAGAATCTTGCAGTATCCTTTTAAAACATGACAACAATCTGAGCTGAGCTTCAAATTAGATATTGAATTGACAGGCTGAGGATCAGGGAGATGCTGTGCAGACCGACCTGTTGGCCGTGTGGACTCTGCAGGATCTGGGCCACAGCAGCTACAGTGTCTGTGTTGGAGAACTGTGACGCCCAGTCAGGCAGACTGGATACGATGTTGGCTGGGGTGGCGGGGGTCGCTGGTGTACCTAGACACAAACACAGAATATCAATCATGAGAAATCAATAACAACAAAACATATATCTACATTTGAAGCTGATTAAAAAGACAATACCTAAATCACAAGGCAGCCTCTGAGTATTTTGTGTCAGTTCAGGAGAGAGGACGGTTTCACCACTAGGTGTCAGTATAGAGCTATATATCTTATGGATATGTTGTGTGACTGACCAGGCGTGTTGACTGCAGCATCGCGGCTGGTCATGACTGGGGTGACACTGGGAGGGGGAAGTCCTGCAGCCATGTCGAGCAACGGCTGGATGATGTCACTCTTGAAGACGGCGTTCTTCTGCCAGAGGTTGAGGACCCTGACAATCTTACTCTGGAACACAACGGACGGAAGAATAAGCTCCTAGACAAGATCTGACTGACACAACCAATTAAAACTAGACACCTGTAGCGAATGAGTCTGTCTAAAAGTTAATACTGTATACAAATTTAGAGTATGAAAAGAACATATTCATTGATAATATGGTTTTTCAAACAATGCTACAGACCAGATCTATCACTAACAATACAGAGGATATGTGTAGTCAGAGCTAGAAGAGGAGGTGAAAGCTAGAACAGTGTTTCTGAATGGAGAAACCACTGTGACCCACCTTGTCATCTGAGGGGCAGCGGTAGAGATGTTGGAAGGTTCCGATGATGTTTTTGCTGAAGCGCGGGGCAAACACATCCTTGTCCTGGCCAAACTGGTGCCGTGACTGCCGCACGATGGAGTCCATGACATACAGGCCTGGGACCTTATACTCTGGCTTGCACTGTCAACACAACAAGGCTGTTTAGCGTCTGTGGGGTGAACGACCTATGATTGGCAAGTATCCCATTCATATGGGTAGCACAGATTTGTGTTATATTTTACTCTGTTTGGGACTGGTAAAACTAAAAGAAGAGAAACTCACTTTCTGGACAAATTTTTCCACGCCCTGGACAACATGTTTGTAGTACTGAAAGAGAAGGGGGAAAAAAATAAGAAAAGACGCCTTGTGATACCCCACCAAAACATCAACTCCAAGCATCCCTGGAGACAAAGACCTGAAACTGGTAAAAGACAGCGGTTACAGCATTACCAACAGCAGTATCTGTGAAACCAAGAGCATTACATTATGCCAAGTGACACAAACTAGGGATGGGTACTTGAAATAATTTCACTATTCGCAAAATATTGCAGCAGTGCGATTGGCAGGGAGTTTTCCACGGGAGGGAGAGTGAAAGAGAGTAGCCATACAGACTCACGGTATTTAGACAAAATTGTAGACTCCATTTGTTATGTAGGCTACCTGGGCGGCAGGTTAGAGCGTAGGACTAGTAACCGAAAGGTTGCAAGATCAAATCCCCGAGCTGACAAGGTAAAAATCTGTCGTTCTGCCCATTAACAAGGCAGTTAACCCACTGTTCCTAGGCCGTCATTGAAAATAAGAATTTCTTCTTAACTGACCTGCCTAGTTAAATAAAGGTCAAATAAAATAAAAAAATCCTATCTGGTAGTGCATCCATCAAATTGATGTAAAGAAGCTAGCTATGTCAGCCAGCTAGCTGGCTAACTAAGCTAAAGGTAATGGAGGCTATTTTGCTGATCTTCCTGTCCTCGGCTTCCCATCCTTGGAGTTGTTGCCAACTCATCTAACTAATTCCGTAAATTGTAATTGACAAGAGATTTCCAACGTTGGAGCCATTGACTAGACATTGCCACTTTTATTGGCCGACAACAACAAGAAATGTGTGAAACCCATGTAGGCTACTACAGTATGTATTTTTACGGGGCTCACATCATAAAATCCACAATCAAAAGTTAGCTGTTTTACTGAATTAAGAATTTCAAATGCCATGGTATATCCCATTGTCTTACGTACGTTAACGTGTCAATTCCACCTGCACTGATCGGTTGAGGGACGAGCGTCGCGGAGGAGTGACACCATCTGACGTGAGATTGTGTAGCAATGTCACATAGATCACTTAATTTAGACAAAGCCTTTTCATTGTTAAAATACACCTATGATTTTTCTTTCTTCAAAAATGAATAGCAGCCCCCATCCCTAAATTACAAGCAAGTATCCACATTAGGGCTGCATTAGTTGATTAACATTTGCGTAATGAATTACAGTACATGACCAAAAGTATGTAGACACCTGCTCGTCAAACACCTGCTCGTCTCCATCCAAAATCAAGGGCATTAATGTGGAGTTGTTCCCCCCTTTGCTGCTGTAACAGCCTCCGCTCTTCTGGGAAGGCTTTCCACTAGATGTTGGAACATTGCTGAAGGGACTTGCTTCCATTCAGCCACAAGAGCATTAGTGAGTCCTGGCACTGACGTTGGGCGATTAGGCCTGGCTTGCAGTCGGCATTCCAATTCATCCCAAGGGTGTTTGGTGGGGTTGAGGTCAGGGCTCTGTGCAGGCCAGTCAAGTTCTTCCACACCGATCTCAACAAACCATTTCTATATGGACATCGCTTTGTGCACGGGACCCTCCCCAAACTGTTGCCACAAAGTTGGAAGCACAGAATCGTCTAGAATGTCATTGTACGATGTAGCGTTAAGATTTCACTTCAATGGATCAAAGGGGCCTCGCCTGAACCATGAAGAACCCATTTCACGAAGCTCCCGACGAACAGTTATTGTGCTGACGTTGCTTCCAGGCGCAGTTTGGAACTCAGTACTGAGTGTTGCAACCAAGGACAGACGACTTTTACGAGCTACAGGCTTCAGCACTTGTTGGTCCCGTTCTGTGAGCTTGTGTGGCCTACCACTTCGCGGCTGAGTTGTTGTTGGAAAGGTGGTATCCTATGACGGTGCCACGTTGAAAGTCACTGAGCTCTTCAGTAAGGCCATTCTCCTGCCAATCTTCGTCTATGGTGATTGCATGGCTCAACTGTATACACCTGTCAGCAACGGGTGTGGCTGAAATAATCTAATCCACTAATTTGAAGGGGTGTCCACATACTTCTGATTATATAGTGTATTTTGGGAATTACTGTGAAAATCTTGGGATACATCACAAAAACAATTAATTGGGAATTAAATTGATTTCATGTTTTCCTTTCAAAACGACGGTATAGGCTAAATAGGCTTATGTCTTGATGTCTCAGTCTAGCTAGGCCTATTTCTCGCGCCTTGAAGGGGAAAAAACGAGAGGACCAAATAACTGATTCACAATAGGAGAAAATCAAGTTGACCAATGAAAAACAGAAGTTATACATTGGCATTGACCCAATGCAATATGCACTGTTGAAAGTAAGGTCATTCCTTTGCATTCAAGCCATGTTCTCAGCTGCCTGCCACCATATTAAAGAGTAATTGATTCATTTGATTAATTGGTGCTGTAGTGTTTAGGCAACACGCTGGTACGGAAGGGAGGAATGGTGGGGACTGCAAAGACCTTTGGGGTGACTAAAGTATATGCAGAGAGGTAGGCTATGCTGTCTTAGACATAGTGCAGCCTGGGTTATTGAAGACTCCACAGAACAGTGTAGTCTGGAGGGTTGTGCAGAATAATTTCACAAGGCTTATAACACCACAAAGAGAGAGAAAGAGGGAGAATAAGAATGAAGAAGGAGTGAATGAGAACATCACCAAATAGAGGAATTGCACACCGTCATGTGTTTGAAGGAGTGAATCGTTCAATTTCTTTGCCTCATCTAGAGTTTAATAGATACTTGCCGACTCGTGATGCACTACACCTGTCCCATAACAGCTAGTGATGTACAGTGCCTTGCGAAAGTATTCGGCCCCCTTGAACTTTGCGACCTTTTGCCACATTTCAGGCTTCAAACATAAAGATATAAAACTGTATTTTTTTGTGAAGAATCAACAACAAGTGGGACACAATCATGAAGTGGAACGACATTTATTGGATATTTCTAACTTTTTTAACAAATCAAAAACTGAAAAATTGGGCGTGCAAAATTATTCAGCCCCCTTAAGTTAATACTTTGTAGCGCCACCTTTTGCTGTGATTACAGCTGTAAGTCGCTTGGGGTATGTCTCTATCAGTTTTGCACATCGAGAGACTGAAATTTTTTCCCATTCCTCCTTGCAAAACAGCTCGAGCTCAGTGAGTATGGATGGAGAGCATTTGTGAACAGCAGTTTTCAGTTCTTTCCACAGATTCTCGATTGGATTCAGGTCTGGACTTTGACTTGGCCATTCTAACACCTGGATATGTTTATTTTTGAACCATTCCATTGTAGATTTTGCTTTATGTTTTGGATCATTGTCTTGTTGGAAGACAAATCTCCGTCCCAGTCTCAAGTCTTTTGCAGACTCCATCAGGTTTTCTTCCAGAATGGTCATGTATTTGGCTCCATCCATCTTCCCATCAATTTTAACCATCTTCCCTGTCCCTGCTGAAGAAAAGCAGGCCCAAACCATGATGCTGCCACCACCATGTTTGACAGTGGGGATGGTGTGTTCAAGGTGATGAGCTGTGTTGCTTTTACGCCAAACATAACGTTTTGCATTGTTGCCAAAAAAGTTCAATTTTGGTTTCATCTGACCAGAGCACCTTCTTCCACAATTTTGGCGTGTCTCCCAGGTGGCTTGTGGCAAACTTTAAACAACACTTTTTATGGATATCTTTAAGAAATGGCTTTCTTCTTGCCACTCTTCCATAAAGGCCAGATTTGTGCAATATACGACTGATTGTTGTCCTATGGACAGAGTCTCCCACCTCAGCTGTAGATCTCTGCAGTTCATCCAGAGTGATCATGGGCCTCTTGGCTGCATCTCTGATCAGTCTTCTCCTTGTATGAGCTGAAAGTTTAGAGGGACGGCCAGGTCTTGGTAGATTTGCAGTGGTCTGATACTCCTTCCATTTCAATATTATCGCTTGCACAGTGCTCCTTGGGATGTTTAAAGCTTGGGAAATCTTTTTGTATCCAAATCTGGCTTTAAACTTCTTCACAACAGTATCTCGGACCTGCCTGGTGTGTTCCTTGTTCTTCATGATGCTCTCTGCGCTTTTAACGGACCTCTGAGACTATCACAGTGCAGGTGCATTTATACGGAGACTTGATTATACACAGGTGGATTGTATTTATCATCATTAGTCATTTAGGTCAACATTGGATCATTCAGAGCTCTTCACTGAACTTCTGGAGAGAGTTTGCTGCACTGAAAGTAAAGGGGCTGAATAATTTTGCACGCCCAATTTTTCAGTTTTTGATTTGTTAAAAAAGTTAGAAATATCCAATAAATGTCGTTCCACTTCATGATTGTGTCCCACTTGTTGTTGATTCTTCACAAAAAAATACAGTTTTATATCTTTATGTTTGAAGCCTGAAATGTGGCAAAAGGTCGCAAAGTTCAAGGGGGCCGAATACTTTCGCAAGGCACTGTAGGTTTACTACAGTGCGGCTGGGATAAAAATATTAAGGAAAGCAAAAAAAAAACAATAACTGGCTTCAGCGGCTCAACTACTGCGCTTCTGGCCAACAGGTGTAATAGTGTTCATCAGTGAACACCCCGTGAGGTGACGCCAAAGGCACATTCCCATATTGGGGATGTAAATAAATAAAAATAGGCTACACCTTTCTTATCTAATCATGATTCCCTGCCCATGCATCCCTCCTACTCTCTTTACACACACAGTAACATGTTCACACATCTTATTACACACAAATCTACAGTGCAACATTTACTTGGTAATTGAAAGCTCTCAATAGATTGTGTGAAAGGTAAAACAAGTGATTCATACATACAAGGCAAGCACATCAGGCAAAAGTGGACCACAGGGCCAAACGGGAGAAGTGGTGCCATGTAACACTAGCAGAACTGCTAGCAGATGGCGCTAAATGCAATTTATTCCTCCAGATTACAGAACAAATTATTTCTATAGGTTTTTTTTGTTTTCACTTGCAAACAGAAATGGAGGCACACACAAGAAAAGTATCTTTGTCTCACCGAAGCAAATACATTAAACACATAATACTAGTGAGTGAAACTCCCAACATGGTAGCCATGTAGAATAGCCAGGCTACATTGAGGGAGGGTTTTGAATGGGGCCAAACACAAGCATTGAAAACTTGAGACAGACACTGCTCACAGATGCTTTATAACAATAGGATTAAGGAATGATTCAACCTATTAGTTGCCCGAGTTGTTCAACTACAACCTCTATAGGCCATTCAAAAAATGTTTAACACAACACGGTCAGAAAGCTATGATGAGTTGTACATACATTCTTCAAAACATGGCCAAATTTGCACAGAATTGGGTTTGTCCAGTTTAAGTCCTAATGATTTCTACAGTGTGTGAAAATAGTAGGCCTACATTTCTTATAGTCAATCCTGCCAATGTTATTTGTACCTGGGTTTCTAAACTTGTAATGCAAGGCAGCATAGCCAGAGTTGTTTATCCCTACCCAAGTTGTTTATCCCTACCCAAGTTGTTTATCCCTACCCAAGTTGTTTATCCCTACCCAAGTTGTTTATCCCTACCCAAGTTGTTTATCCCTACCCAAGTTGTTTATCCCTACCCAAGTTGTTTATCCCTACCCAAGTTGTTTATCCCTACCCAAGTTGTTTATCCCTACCCAAGTTGTTTATCCCTACCCAAGTTGTTTATCCCTACCCTAGTTGTTTATCCCAAGTTGTTTATCCCTACCCAAGTTGTTTATCCCTACCCAAGTTGTTTATCCCTACCCAAGTTGTTTATCCCTACCCAAGTTGTTTTTCACTACCCAAGTTGTTTATCCCTACCCAAGTTGTTTATCCCTACCCAAGTTGTTTTTCAGTCAAGTATTGTAGCACAAACTGCACACTATGTGGGGCAACAGAACTGCCATATAATTTAGGCTAGGTTTACTTACCCTATCATCATCATCATCATGCTCTGGGAATAAATCACATTCTCAAATGGCTGAACCAACTTCAAATTCACTCAAATGTTTGCAAAACATCTCAAACGGACATCAATCTATGGTTTAGGCCCGACTTCTCAGTGCACAAATTAGGCTCGATTTTTGAGGATTTTAAAAGAACATACCCTATTATCCCATAAGAACACACAGAAAAAAAGGCATTATGGAAACTTCGATACAAGTGGCAAGTAGAGAAGCAATAACCAGAAAACGTACTCACGGGTGGGGGGGGGGTGTGCTGGGAGTGACAGAGAACATACTCTTGCTTTCAACAAATGTGTGAGACAGGATATGTCTACAATGACTGACAGTGAATGTGTAGACATGCCTAGCATGTAATTCAATGCTAGCAAAGTTGTAAATAAAACACAATACCAATAAAAACTGAACAAGGGCTCGTTTGATTGATGCATTGGTAGGCCATATCGATATCAGTCAACTCTGAATGGGTTATTGTTGCTCATGTATTTGTTCAGTGCCATGATGGGTGCAAAAAAACCTCTGTGGCAACAAGGCCTACAGTCTAGTAAAAACACTGATTAAAACGTTATGGTCATGGAATAGGCTATTTGGTGCAGCATCATAGCACTCAAGACACAGTTTGCCACTCTCTGTAGGCCGGTATATCATTCCCTCCCCGGGCTAGAATAAGACTGGGCTAGGGAGAGATCGTGTGTCAAATGTCAAGATGACATTCAGACTGCAATCTTGGTACACACTCATTTTCAAAGACATGAGCAACACAGAGTTGACTGATATCAACCTATAAATGAAGGCCATTAATCAAATGAGACCCACTAACGGAGAGTAAACACTGCGTTTTCTTATGGGTCTTTCTATAAAGAAATGGGACCAACGTGTGACACTGGGATGAACATTTCAAAATGTTCTGAAATTAAAATAAGAATTTATGCAATTCCAAATGAATACATAGAGGAATAAAAGTTAATATATGCAAATGTATCCTTACATTCAGCTATACAACAACATAGGACTATACATCCTATAAGCAGGGCTCAAACAGATATTGGCAAGTCAAATTCAAGGACTTTCAGGAACTATTTCAAGTGATTAATTGTAATTTTCAAGGACCTCAACCTTATACAATTGTATAATTTATATAATTGTACATACAGTGCAGTCGGAAAGTATTCAGACCCCTTGACTTCTTCCACATTTTGTTACGTTACAGCCATATTCTAAAATGTATACAAATATTTTCCCCCTCAATCTACACACAATCCCTCATGACAAAGCAAAAACAGGTTTTTAGAAACTTTAGCAAATGTATTAAAAATAAACTGAAATATCACATTTACATACAGTTGAAGTCGGAAGTTTACTTCCACTTCCACAAATTTCTTGTTAACAAACTATCGTTTTGGCAAGTCGGTTAGGTGATCTACTTTGTGCATGACAAGTCATTTTTCCAACAATTGTTTACAGACAGATTATTTCACTGTATCACAATTCCAGTGGGTCAGAAGTTTACATACACTAAGTAGACTGTGCCTTTAAACAGCTTTGAAAATTCCAGCTTTAGATGCTTCTGATAGGCTAATTGACATCATTTGAGTGAATTGGAGGTGTACCTGTGGATGTATTTCAAAGCCTACCTTCAACCTCAGTGCCTCTTTGCTTGACATTATATGGAAAATCAAAAGAAATCAGCCAAGACACCAGAAAAAAAAAAACTTTGTAGACCTCCACAAGTCTGGTTCATCCTTAGGAGCAATTTCCAAATGACTGAATATACCACGTTCATCTGTACAAACAATAGTAGACAAGTATAAACACCATGGGACCACGCAGCCGTCACACTGCTCAGGAAGGAGACGCATTCCGTCTCCTAGAGGTGAACGTACTTTGGTGTGAAAAGTGCAAATAAATCCCAGAACATCAGCAAAGGACATAGTGAAGATGCTGGAAGAAACTGGAACAAAAGTATCTATATCCACAGTAAAACGAGTCCTATATCGACATAACCTGAAAGGCCGCTCAGCAAAGAAGCCACTGCTCCAAAACTGACATAAAAAAGCCAGACTACAGTTTGCAAATACACATGGAGACAAAGATTGTAGTTTTTTGGAGAAATGCCCTCTGGTCTGATGAAACAAAAATAGAACTGTTTGGCCATAATGACCATCATTATGTTTAGAGGAAAAAGGGGGAGGCTTGCAAGCCGAAGAACATCATCCAAAACGTGACGCACGGGTTGGCAGCATCATGTTGTGGGGGTGCTTTGCTACAGGAGGGACTGGTGCACTTCACAAAAAATATGTCATCATGAGGTAGGAAAATGTGGATATATTGAAGCAACATCTCAAGACATCAGTGAGGAAGTTAAAGCCTGGTCGCAAATGGGTCTTCCAAATGGGTCTTCCAAATGGACCAGAGAATCTCTTTAATCATGGTCTGAAAGTCTTTATGTGCCTTTTGGCAAACTCCAGAGCTCTGTCAGAGTGACCATCTGGTTCTTGATCACCTCTCTGACCAATGCCCTTCTCCCCTGATTGTGCAGTTTAGCTGGGTGGCTAGCTCTCAGAAAAGTCTTGGTGGTTTCAAACTTCTTCCATTTAAGAATGATGGAGACCACTGTGTTCTTGGGGACCTTCAATGCTGCAAACATTTTTTGATACCCTTCCCCAGACCTGTGCCTCGACACAATCCTGTCTTGGAGCTCTACGGACAATTCCTTCGACTTAAAGGCTTGGTTTCTGCTCTGACATGCACTGTCAACTGTGGGACCTTATATAGACAGGTCTGTGCCTTTCCAAATCATGTCCAATCAATTGAATTTACCACAGGTGGACTCCAATCAAGTTGTAGAAACATCAAGGATGATCAATGGAAACAGGATGCCCCGGAGCTCAATTTCGAGACACATAGCAAAGGGTCTGAATACTTACGTAAATAAGGCAGATTTTTTTTATTTTATACATTTGCAAACATTTCTAAAACCCTGTTTTCACTTTGTCATGTGTTATTGTTTGTAGAATACTGAGGATTTTTTAAATCCATTTTAGAATAAGGCTGTAATGTAAACAAAATGTGGAAAAAGGTCAAGGGGTCTGAATACTTTCTGAAGGCACTGTACAGGACCTAATATAGAACTCCCTGCTCCACAAAAGCATGCAAAAAGTGAAGAGAAAAAGTAGGCCATTACCACTAAGAATAATGCATGTTTTAGGCCTTTCCAATGCATTGATACTCAAATTATTATTAGATAGTAAAATATGTGAGAATATTGTGAGCATCACCTGACTAAATAAATTGGACGCATACACAGCGATTTTTCTGTTGCATTAATCTCACTATTTGAATCTCACCTTCGCTGTTCTTAAAATGAGTAAGTGGCCAAAAACTAGTTTTTTTTTTTTTTTTTTAAATGGAAGGTTTTGTATGGAAAGCCAAGTTTAAACCAACAGATGTTGTCATCCTCATAATGCCCCCAACAGTAGCTGCAAATTCAAGTTGGCTACTTCAAGCCCCTTGTATTGTTTAAAATTGTAGGTGGACCATGGAAAACAAAATGTATTTGTCATGTTATTTCATTACCAGATAATACTGTTAATAAGGCCACTTGGCTATGTAATTTGTGGTCATTATATCTAGAATAATTAATAGGAAGAGTGTTGGGTGTTGCGCAATAATCTATCCTACACAATTGTGCTCAGAAGGCTGTCAAATCAGAGGTACAAAAACATGAACACATTACCTTGATGCGTTCTCTGTTAAATCTAACGAGACCCTGCTGGAAATCATGCAGACAACAGATGATCAACATCAATTCGCTAGGGATATTAGATCCAACGTGGATCCAGGAACACCGGTGTAACGAATGAGACATTCCTTTTTTGCATCGCATGCTCTATCACAACAGCTGCTCATCATTGGACTATCAATCGAAAGATTCCTTCCTGGATCAGATGATGATGTGTGAAAATATCACAGCGTAACTATTCAGCTGGACACTAAATGCGCATCCATCAAATATTATGCAAAATTATTGAAGAACCACATTAAAAGTTATCAAGGTAAGGTGACACTTTCAGTTAGACACATTTGATTTTGCATTCACATTTATTGTTTTGGATTTCTGTGCCCATGAAAACTGTTTTCACCCAGTAACATAAGGACACACTAAATGTTACATAGTTACACTGCATTTCTGAGATCTCTATACAAAAAGATAATAAAAATAACTGTCCCAACCGCTAGATCCAGGATTCTTACAGGGTTGAAGTTCAATGTCTAACTTAATCGATTAATGCTAATGCTTAATATATGAGATAACGACAACTTACACTGCCATAAACGCAAGGACAGAGAAGCAATGTTTTAAGTCACGATTTTGGACCAATTTCTCGAGACACCAAACATGATAAAGACCTTTAGGCAGAGCAGACACATAGCGTCAAACGCACACGTGGTCATTATATTATTATATATCACATTCCGATGCACTGGAACTAACTTTAAAAACATAACTGAGCCGACACTTTCTGGAAACGTTTACATTCAGACAAGGCAGATAGTCAAGCGAGAGGTATTGGGACACAGCATGAAGGTTTTGCGGCGGTCATGTGAGGTCTACGGGGGTATGGATGGGATTTTTTTGTTGTTGCCATTTGCTGCCATTCAAATTAGCCCAGGTTATCTTGTTCAATCTCATTCGTTCTCTTAAACTAAATATCATGAATGTTTTCTCATGAAGTAGTAATGTGGTTTGAAACATAATTTGGCTGATATCGTTATCAACAAACTGCATACCTCATAGACAAGAGGAGGGGGTAGAGAGGATAAGGGTGCTTAATGAGGTCTGTGGGGATAGAGTCCAGCTGGGCTCCCCTGAACCCCAACCTCCTTCCCTTGACAGAGAGGCACGTACCACCCGCTCACAAGCACAGACAAAGATTAAAAAGACAAACACACACGCCGTAGCCCTCGCTAAGTAGGGCTGTCTCCAAGCAACAGGCCTGTAATAGTGTTTTGACTGCAGTGCCAGTGTGTGACGAGAGCCCCCCCCCCCCCCCTAAACATGATGTACTACTCTGTGTGGTGAAAGGTCAGTCTGCTTTTAGTGAGTACATGCCTTATGCTAGCAGTAATCACTGTTTGGTTCCTGTATATTTAGAACTGGTTAAGAAGGAGCAGTGGGATGGAGTATAGACTACTACAGCATATTGTATGTTATTAAAGCTCCACTCAGACCTCTTATTGAGGTTTCATGTTCAAGAATTGAGATGCATTACAGTAGCTATACCAGATATAATAGGACATAGAAGACGCTTAATAATCACCTCACTCTACACTCTATTTAGCCGCAATTGGTAAGCAGTGAATTTCATACTCGCTTCAAGGGTGTGTGTGTGTGTGTGTGTGTGTGTGTGTGTGTGTGTGTGTGTATACGTGCCAGAGAACAAATGTATCATTCATTTGATAAGAGTGAACTAACACTGGCTAAATCATGAATGATAACTTTCATTGTGACATGAGAAGTGGCTGATCAAGGAGCGACTAAAGCTCAAACTGTAACAATAGGTTACATTTCACTTTCAGTCAAATCATCCAGTTTCAATGTTCTCGATATCTTTCCAATCAAATGTCAAACATGCATGTACAATCTTCTCTATTTTCTTTCTCCATGAAAGGAAATATAACTTGAATTGCAATTCAACTTTAACTGACTGTGGTAAATCAATTTCATATATTCAATGCCAACAAAGCATTTCCTGGCTGCACCTGCAGTATAGAACAGTATCAGCAGCATTCCCTGGCTGCACCTGCAGTATAGAACAGTATCAGCAGCATTCCCTGGCTGCACCTGCAGTATAGCACAGTATCAGCAGCATTCCCTGGCTGCACCTGCTGTATAGAACAGTATCAGCAGCATTCCCTGGCTGCACCTGCTGTATAGAACAGTATCAGCAGCATTCCCTGGCTGCACCTGCAGTATAGAACAGTATCAGCAGCATTCCCTGGCTGCACCTGCAGTATAGAACAGTATCAGCAGCATTCCCTGGCTGCACCTTCCAGTATAGCACAGTATCAGCAGCATTCACTGGCTGCACCTGCAGTATAGAACAGTATCAGCAGCATTCCCTGGCTGCACCTGCAGTATAGCACAGTATCAGCAGCATTCCCTGGCTGCACCTGCAGTATAGAACAGTATCAGCAGCATTCCCTGGCTGCACCTGCAGTATAGCACAGTATCAGCAGCATTCCCTGGCTGCACCTGCAGTATAGCACAGTATCAGCAGCATTCCCTGGCTGCACCTGCAGTATAGCACAGTATCAGCAGCATTCCCTGGCTGCACCTTCCAGTATAGCACAGTATCAGCAGCATTCCCTGGCTGCACCTGCAGTATAGAACAGTATCAGCAGCATTCCCTGGCTGCACCTGCAGTATAGAACAGTATCAGCAGCATTCCCTGGCTGCACCTGCAGTATAGAACAGTATCAGCAGCATTCCCTGGCTGCACCTGCTGTATAGCACAGTATCAGCAGCATTCCCTGGCTGCACCTTCCAGTATAGCACAGTATCAGCAGCATTCCCTGGCTGCACCTGCAGTATAGCACAGTATCAGCAGCATTCCCTGGCTGCACCTTCCAGTATAGCACAGTATCAGCAGCATTCCCTGGCTGCACCTGCAGCATTCCCTGGTATAGAACAGTATCAGCAGCATTCCCTGGCTGCACCTGCAGTATAGAACAGTATCAGCAGCATTCCCTGGCTGCACCTGCAGTATAGAACAGTATCAGCAGCATTCCCTGGCTGCACCTGCAGTATAGCACAGTATCAGCAGCATTTCCTGGCTGCACCTTCCAGTTTAGCACAGTATCAGCAGCATTCCATAGTGATTCTAGTCACAGTGGCATTAGCTGGTGTTTTCCAGAAGCACATGGAGTAGCCAGCCAAGCTCCCCCTGTTTCTTTTGCCGAACAAGCTCTACTTTCGTGGCCTCTGGTACATTCTAATGCTAGATTGTATTTTCAACCTGCAACTACCAGGAAATACAGTGTTAGTTTCATCAGCGGTTGTACAATGAGATATAAAACACAGGAAAACATTTATTCTGAATCCACAGGGCCTTTAAAGAATCCTGTAAGAGTCTGACTTCCACAGGCGTCAAGCTTCTTCTCAAGAGGCATTTTCTCAGCTATCAAAAATACAGGTATGATGGAAGAATTACGCAGGTGTTATCACAGGCTTTGCTACACAGAAAGTAGCAGTTGACTACTCAATTGTCAACATTGATTAAAATCAGCAGACCTACAGTAATTGCTATTTCTTTTCTCATATTTTGGACCTGAATGAGGCTCTCTCCACTAGCCTACCTATTGTTCCTGCAGTGAGGACTGTTTTCAAAATTATCTGCAGATAAATCGCAAAAAAACCTAACAGTTCCAAAAGAACAGCTCTCTTATCGATTTCATTTGGTAGTCTACTGACGAGTCACTCAATTGAATTGACTTCATATCGAAAATACAAAAAAAAAACATTTAATTACCCCCTTTTCTCCCCAATTTCGTGGTATCCAAATTGGTAGTTACAGTCTTGTGCCTCTCCCGAGTCCATACATGCGAAGGTCAAGAGCCTTGCGTCCCCCGAAACACAACCCAGCCAAGCCGCACTGCTTCTTGACACAATGCCCGCTTAACCTGGAAGCCAGCCCGCACCAATGTGTCAGCGACCGCCCGCCACAGGAGTCACTAGTACACGATGAGACAAGAACATCCTTGCCGACCAAACCTTCCCCAATCCCGGATGGCGCTGGGCTAATTGTGCGCCACCCCATGGGTTCTCCCGGTCGCGGCTGGCTGCGACAGAGCCTGAACTCGAACCAGGATCTCTAATGGCACAGCGAACACTGCGATGCAGTGCTTTAGACCACTGCGCCACTTGGGAGGCCCACAAACAGATCTTTAGTTGACGTGTCTCGATGTGATATCATGGATATATAACTAAGTTGTATGATTTATGACTGGCAAAAGAAATATGAGATTGACTTTAGCCAGTCAGGTCGACACATTTTATAAACTAGTCAAGCTGACTGTTCCCCATGCAAAGCACAGTAAATAGCCGATGTGCACCATTCCGTGGCTGCATATGAAACACACCAGGGTCCAACGTAAACTGGCCCCCAAAAAATCTACTGGCCGAACATAATTACTGGCCTGGACATGGTGAAGTTGTTAAATGCATTGGAGTCATGCAGGGCCTATACGTTGTCATGCTTTCTCTTTATATTCAGCTATTAATAGGCTACATTTGGTTATTATCATACGTATTAAAAAGCTGTGTAATATAATTTAGCAACGCAAGTCATTACTCTATTATTTAAATTAATTGCATACATTTTTGTTTCTAAAGTACGTAATTAAGAAGATTAAAAAATAGGACGCACCCATTTTAAGACAAACTTTTCAAAAAGAGATGACATGGTTTAGCCAATACCAATGCTAGGCGGTTTTTTTGTAGCTTTCCTTTTTGCAGACTATCAACCGTAACCAGCATATTGCTAGTATGTTCACTATTGAAGGTTTACTTTGGTAAAGAACTTTCCCTAAAATAGATAAGCTCAGAGAGTAGATATATACGGGCACTTCTTTTTGCTCTAGATAGCTCCTGTGTGCTGCTCGAGAAGTTGTCTCGCGGGAGCGTGGAGGTGCATGAAAGAACAGCCAATCATATGCTCAAATACAAATAGAGTGACAATTACGAGTGTAGTCGTCAATGGTTTTCAATGGTAGACTGCGACAGAGCTGGTAAAAGTTGGAATGGAATGCAAAAATGTACTGAAAAGTTACTGTCCTTATGTGACTGAAGAGATCCACTGGCCCGAAATGTTTTTACTGGCCCCGGTAGGCCATAATCAATGTCGGACCCTGCACTCCAAACAAAATAAACCAATGTGCCAGATTTCGACTCATCGTTAACACATTATATGGGACGTGCAAATTCACGCTCTCTCCCTCCGTGTAGGAATTCGACTGCAACCACAGCGCACACCACACCCCCAGGTACCGAGAGGCGGGACAGACAACAGACTGTCAAACCAGCAGTGTTACTACTTGATCCCTATATGACTACACAAAGACAAAACCAACAACTAGACCTACTAGCTACCACTACCATGCACACCACAGTGATACTTGGCTGAGATATTTGTGTGTGTGATACAGTAACCATCTTATTGTCTGGATGGAATACACCTAGTAGTGTGAAGCAGGGGTACTGGGGATAATATGCTGGGATATTAGGGATAATACACTGTCCATTAATCACCCATCAAGAAACCAATGGAGGGTACTGCCACCCTCATTGGATGTAGCCTATAGACAGCCTGCTTGAGGCAATACCAAAGTAGACTGACAAGTGTTCCTCAGACATTACACTGGCACAGGCGGCATATACACGCCAATCTGATGAAAACCCTCTCCAGACAAATCCACCTGAGGTTAACTTTGCATTATGGTGTGCACAAATATGAAGTGTAGTACGATCATCTGAACCGTACACGATAACGCTATAAAAAGGTGCATTTTGTACCATCAAAGTTGGTTGTGCTTGAGGGCTTTCTCAATACAATAAAGGCTGCATTCTACCTTAAAATCAGGAAAAAACAGATGTTGGGCCAATATTAAACACTATGAAAAAAAGAAATAAAGCTCGCAGACTGCATATGCTGCTTCCAAGTGTTGCAGCTGCAACGTATTCTGTACTGTGGTGCAGGTTAAACAAAAGTACTTGGGAGCAGCATATACCATAGCCATGAACGGTTAATTATGCATTTAATAAGTCTATTATGAAGCAGACTAACTTGAGACTTGAGCCAAACAATTGCTGAACTAATATTGTGCAGCAGCACACCAATTGAGAAGAGACCCATAATGAAGAGACCCATAATGAAGAGACCCCAGAACCCAAGGTTCTTCTCTAATTGCTGTAATAAAATTACCCTGCTTATCTTTTGGCCTGAGTAGAGTCAAGTTCTTCCAACCTGGTGAGACTCTAAACAAACTGACCCACACTCCTATGCAACGTAGAGGCCGAACTACTGTAGCCTAGGTAAAACATTGCTGCTGTGCTCTCGAGTTAAAAAGTCATACTATTTCAAGGGTTGAAAGATTTTTAGGCCACCGTTAACCCACATGGCTCAATAACGGCTTAGTAAGTACAGGATCTGACAGCAGCTCATGAATGTAATCTAGCCTACATCAAAACAACATGTTAGAACATCCTCTATGTCACAGCCAGCCGAGACAGGGAGACCTGAAGGCCGGTGCACATTTGGCCTTGCGCCATCTAGGTTCTTCAGTTGCAAGGTGTTTCCTCCGACACATTGCGGGTTAAGCGAACAGTGTTAAGAGGAGGACCCATGTCTCGAACGGCACCTCTTCCAAGCCCATTGGTGAGTTGCAGCGATGACACGAGGTCATAACTTCCAATTAGTTATCACGACAATGGGCAAAATAAATACATGACTAATAAATGCAGCAAATATCTTACCCAAAGATATTGTGAACAAACATGTAACTTCCTGCCAACACACCAGGCTTTGAAAAAAAAAAAATAAACAATTCCCTCCGAAGTGCTTACATTTCCGAGATGCATACATATCTACTTCTGGATGTTTACTGTGAGGAAGCTGAAGTTGAGCCTTGTGGGAAGGCAAAGCAGCAAAGTGTAAAGGTCTGTTTAAAAATCAACCAGATTTGATTGACAACCCCGGACCAACTCATTGGAATGCCCCCGCCCTATGACCCAACTAGCTATTCAGTTCTGTAAAAATATTTCAAGGATAAATACACAACCCAGAGGACGAGAGGTCAATGGAGTACTAAAGGTCAAGAGGAGTAAAAGTCAATAGAGTAATAACGATCAATGGAAATAGTGTTTTTTCTGTAATAGGGGAGTAATGATCAATTGGTCAGAGACATGGGAGGAATTTCAGTCCGGGACTCATAGCTACATGGCAAATTCTCATTGGTTCAAATTGTTGAAACATTGAGCCGGAAATAGGATACATGTTATTTGGCCATTGGCCCAGTTTTATTGCAAGGATTTCTAATTGGACAACCACAGGCTAGTGCCGGGTTATAAAACTACATCCTCTCCTTTTCTTCTGTGGAGAGAATCACTGAGGACATGGGAGAATGAACGTCGACCTCTCAGCATAACATCCATGATTTGTCCACTTTGAATAAACCTATTTTTCTCCCCCTGACTCGCTTTGGGGTCTGTGTTACTGAAGAGTAACATCAACTTGAACATCAACCACCAACAGTCCGATGTGGCCGCAATGAAGCGCAAAAAAAAGGGGCAGTGCGTTTAGAGCTTTGATCAGCATGAAAATTCAAGCCTGATGCTTCCTGAGCCCTACGTTAAAGACAATGTATGAGCCCAAGACCACAAAAATAATAATAATTGTGCTGTTAATTGTAATTTTCGAGGTCCCTCTTTGCGGCACCTGACCACACTACTGAACAGTAGTTCATGTGCGACAAAACCAGGGCCTGTAGGACCAGCCTTGTTGATAGGGTTGTTAAGAAGGCAGAGCAGTGCTTTATTATGGACAGAATTCTCCCCATCTTAACTACTGTTGTATCAATATGTTTTGACCATGACAGTTTACAATCCATTGTTACTCCAAGCAATTTATTCACCTCAACTTGCTCAATTTCCACATTATGTTTACATTACAAGATTTAGTTGAGGTTTAGGGTTTGTCCCAAATACAATGCTTTTAGTTTTTGAAATATTTAGGAGTAACTTATTTCTTGCCACCCATTCTGAAACGAACTGCAGCTCTCTGTTAAGTGTTGCAGTGACTGCATTCGCTGACTTGTATAGTGACGAGTCATCCGCATACATTAGACACATTGGCTTTAATCAAAGCTAGTGGCATGTCACTAGTAAAGATTGAAAAAAAGCAAGGGGCCTAGAGAGCATTGGCTTTGTCCAACGAGCCATGGCGGAGTTTGTGCTTACAAAAAGACGCCACTACTATCGTTTTCTATTACTTTTCAGAATATTTAACCACAAGGCATACATATCACTTCCTTTCTCTATTGTTGCTTTGTTCCTTCCTTGTTCTCGACAGTTAAATTAAGTGGTGTTGTCCGTTTTTCATTATTGTAATTACGTGGTTGAAAAATATCAGACTAGAATAAGATGTAGACTGCTTCTCGAGGATGGAATTTGGATCTGACTAAATAACTGCTATTCAGACCATCGCACACTCTCAAACTGCCCATGAGTTCTTTTGGCTGCTGTATTTTACATTCAGCAAACAAGAGCAAGCTTGAATCCTCCTTTGAATATATATTCGTTTTTTTTTTATCATCTCAAACTAAAAAAGGTCCGACAAACTATTCTAGTCTATCTTTTTCTTGGGACTCCAAAGGAGCGAAGGAGAAGCCAGTCAGGGGCAGGTGCATAAAGGGGGGGTAAAAGCCATATGTCAAAATAGTATTTTTAGACAATATTATAGCAATATTTGACTCAAAGTAACTTTGTCAACAAACAAAAAAAAACTACTGTAGGCAGCGCTAGTCGGCTGTACCTGCGACAAAACTCTGGAACTCTTGTTCATCTATTTGTAAATACTGGGCCAACATGTTTTCTGCACTTATTACGTGAGGTTCCTGGAAATTCCCAGCCCTAGAAGACAGAGGCTATAAATTAGAAGCTACAAATAAGGATAATACTGCATTGAATTGATTACCTGCACTATGCAAGACAAAGGCTGAAACACCTTTCAGATTAATTCCTCATACAGTGTATGCGTTTCCATCACGGGCCATCACTTGCTAGCATTGGCGCCTTTTCTTAATATTGTAATGACATTCTTGAATAATACTTTATATGGCCTATTTGGGACTAGAATAAGGTGCAGACAGCATTTGCTTCTCATCATGACTGAATAAATAACTGCTTTAGGCCATGAATTCAAGGCTACTTGTTGTTGGTCATAAATGTGACAGGATTTTCAGCAAAATAATAAGCAAGACGTTGATTTGACGAGGGAAAGATTCCAGGAAAATGGATGGGTGGCCAGAGGTAGGCTATGACATGTTTGTACACTGAGTGTACACATATTAGGTACACCTGCTCTTTCCATGACAGACTGACCAGGTGAAAGCCATGATCCCTTACTGATTTCACTTCTTAAATCCACTTCAATCAGTGTAGATGAAGAGGAGACAGATTAAAGAAGGATTTCTAAGAGTCGAGACAATTGAGACATGGATTGCATGTGTGCCATCCAGAGGGTGAAGGAGCAAGACAATTTAAGTGCCTTTGAACAGGGTATGGTAGTAGGTGCCAGGCGCACCGGTTCGAGTGTGTCAAGAACTGCAACGCAGCTGGGTTTTTCACGCTCAACAGTTTCCCGTGTGTATTAAGAATGGTCCACCACCCAAAAGACATCCAACCAACTTGACAACTGTGGGTAGCATTGTAGTCAACATGGGCCAACATCCCTGTGGAACGCTTGACACCTTGTAGAGTCCATGACCCGATGAATTGAGGCTGTTCTGGGGGCAAAAGGGGGTCCAACTCAATATTAGGAAGGCGTTCCTATTGTTGTGTACACTCAGTGTGTGTGTGTGAGATATATATATATATATAAATAAATAAATCTTGAACAGGATTATCTATTTTGGTTGCATTTTTAATGGTATTGATGGCGAGACAGTGATGTTCATTCATATTAATCCATCATGGAGATACTGTATATCAGGCCTATTATTACGGTAGCATAGGCTGTGGCGACAGCAAATTTACCCTGCACAATAAAAAAAAATTTACCAGCTGATGAGATGATACATGCATTGTGAACTCCATACCGAACTGTGCTCCATACCGAGATGCGCTGTCGGACTCCACCCCAATCCCCACGGGCCACAAACTTTCGAACACCACCTCACTCTGTGGTGATTGGCTTGTGATATGCTAGTGTCAAAGGAGGCCGAACCAACGAGAACAGCAGATTCTCCGGAAGAATTTCAACCAATAGCCCCCACACTCCCGACAAGAGTAGAGTAGCAGAATGCCCATTCACAGGGATTTGAAGTGAAAGGCACTCACACATTCAGAATAGGTTATTTGTGGGTGCATTGTAGATATGAAACAATAGCTAAAGATGCACTACGGAGAAATCTCTAATAGTTCGCCTCAGCTCAGTTTGTGACACAAAACAAGCAAGTACAGTGTAGAGAATCATTGTACCATCTGAACCGCGTTGAAATATATTTTCCATAACCAAAAATATTGTATTTACAGCTGTTTGAAGCTGGTGTACAAAACCAAAAGTAAAAGACAGAAAAACAAAACGGGAAGCATAGAACCTTATCTACCGCTTCTTAGAATAGCTTTCAATGAGAATGACAGATCAATAACACACATTTCTATGTGCATTTGGTCGGGTCACCCAAAAAGTTACATATTAAAGCTTTAAAACTCCTGCACACTGAGCACGCAAAGTATTTTTTTTTATGATGCTTTGGTTTCGGCCTCTCGACTGTCTTCAGAGCCTCAGAGGTCGAAAGGGCGAAATGTTAACAAAAAGTGATCATTTGCTAGAGTAGTATGTAGGAATCTGAGCCAGTGGTCACGTGAGTCCTGACAAAAGACTACTATCCCTGAACATCAAGCCATGCCAGCCTCTGACAACTTCAAAACTACAAACCAAACTAAGAACATGTTTCATCTGTCAGTGATAAATGTTCACCTTCTTCTGCAGTGTTGTCCTAATGTCAACTGTGACTCTCCAGTGCATGGTGTCCAACAGCTACTTCGCATTAGTATAAAACATTTAAAAAGGAGATACTGTTCTAAGTCCACCTTGGCCAAATACTCTCATAAGAATGGTGGGAACAGTGACTGGTCAGCTTAACTCAGGCAGCCACAGAACATTAATTAGCCTACACTATGGACTGAACACGGATTACCAACTTTCCAAGTTCAAACAACAGCTAGGTTTATTCAACTCAGTCCTAATTCAGTCAGAACTGACCACGTATGAAGCCAGAGAAAAGAGAAAGCGTTGCTTGGGTACTGAACAAGACCCAGGGAGCCAAAAGCTCTGCAGCCAGCCCCATCTCCCTCTGTGAAGGAGCAATTTGAGTCTCATTGATTTGGCTTCTTCCATGTTCCTTGTTTGAAACAGCCCATCTCCTACCTAAGCTGGTTAGGGGTTCCCTTATCTCTCTGTTACTCTCTGCACCCCATCCTCCTGCTTCACTTTCAGTGCTTTGGGAGAGCTGCTGAGGGAAGGGGAAACAGGAGTTATTCACAGGCAACACAGGCAAAGCATTACCAAGATTACACTAATTCGTACAGATGTAGAAACACAAACATTGAATGACCATCCATAAATGGGTTAGTTTTGCACTTTATTTTGTTATTTGCAACAAAGTGGGAGGAGCCGTTCATAGAGACGGAGAAAGATTTGCGAGAGGCGGGCCTACAGCAGAAAGACGAAGACGATAAGCGCTAAGATTATTTTAGTGATAGAATGTCTTTGTAATACTGGTCTATGCCCCACAAAAGTATTATGACTGTTTAAGTGTAGCTAACCAGGAAATGATTGATTAGGATGAATATACTATGAAGTATTTCAGTTCAACGTTTAAGCCAGCAGTGATTTACTTGCACTGTGAAAGTATCGGAGCTGATAAAGTACACATCCCTGAAATTGGAACCAATGCTAAAAATAACGCAGATTTTATGTTGTGCTATATTTCCAAAGCTGATGTTGTTAATAAATGCATTTCTCCTGCATTTTCATAGCCACACAGTTTGTGTTTGGTGGAATTTGGGGGAGAGCTCTGCAGTAGTTGATGGGCTCACATCATCACAGGCACTAGCTATACAGATGAGCTATCAAATTATGTTTGTGAGTGAGCTGGCAACAATCTTTTGACAACTAAAAATACTCCTCTATACAGGCTGCCTATGTGATCTGACGAAAATAAATAGCTTATTATTATTATTCATAAACCTAGTTTGTAAATGTTTTCCTCTTGTTGAATTAACTGTGTTATAGCTAATTAGACTGCATGCTGAGCCGAGTAGACTCAGTACAATCATTGGGCCACAATGCACAGGGGTGGACTGGCAAGGGAAGGAAAAGTATAAAAACAGCAGGTGAAAGATTAAAGTTTCAGAGAAAATCTACACGAGGAGAATAATGTGATACCAAACATACACACCCTCTTCATAACTTTTGGTGGTTATGACATTTTCAAATCAAATAGAAGCAGCTTATCTGCATCATCTTAAAATAGGCGTCCACTAGAGTTTCAACCCATTGCTACTCGTCAGCATAAGGCACCGTCATACCAGTATGGAAAGGAAACACGAGGACTTATACCATAAAATGTGGACGGATGTGATCCTAGAGAAATAAGGCTGTGATTTAGGCCTATTGAAGCGGTCGCCAGTCCTAGCTTTGATTTGTGCTTCTTACTTTGTCTAGGCCTACAAATGTGAAGTTGAAGAAGTACTCAAACAGCATAAGTTACTATTTAGCATCGCGGCAAAAATAAGAACTCTTCTATTTGTGGCGAACATGAGTTGGAGTTTAAGTTGCCAACAACACCCGACAGTATCACCCTATTATAATTATGTGTACAGATAGTGTTCTCAGTTGCAGTGAAAAATGGCATTGGGCCACAGGACAACTGTAATAACTTCTCCATTACCAACCAAAAATAGTTGCTTATCTACGTAGCTACTGGTACTAGTTACTTCAAATGGCATGATCAACATTGC
Organism: Oncorhynchus masou masou; assembly: GCF_036934945.1. Taxonomy (NCBI): domain Eukaryota; kingdom Metazoa; phylum Chordata; class Actinopteri; order Salmoniformes; family Salmonidae; genus Oncorhynchus; species Oncorhynchus masou. Next base: position 34,364,269 of record NC_088243.1, on the reverse strand, counting down.
AGCACATTCTTTAGTGGCACTTTCAAATTAGGCATTTTATCAGTCCTAGTTATCAGCATGTTTTGCCAGTGTTTAGCACAGTAGTTTATGACCCATTTTGAAATTAGCGTTATCACATACAAATGACAGAATTTATCAATCTGACAAAAAGGTGCTTCAGTTAGGAAAAAAGGTTTAAGATATGAAATGTGCTTTTTTGGCTGAAAGACTATGCCCATAGCTTAGCCATGTTGCTGCACAACAATTTAAGTCAATAAGTCAGCATTTTAGTCAAAGTATGATATATTTGGGCTTGAATGTGGAAATTCAGATATTTTACATGTCATTGGCGTATTTCCCCTATGACATGCTAATACTTTTCCGTCTACGTTTATTTTCAGAGCTGGGTTTTATTTGAATATTACCACCCTCCAGCATGGTATTGTTTATTAATCAGAAACACCTTCAAAGTTCTACCTCTTCACGAATCGGGATTGAGCTGAGCCAAACAGCTTTTCGCCATAGCCTGCCTACACATGGTCACCTGAGCATGGAGAAAATTCAAACTTTTTAACCAACAAATTATCATAACCCATTGGATAATTTCACAAGTTTCATTTTTTTATTAGCTAGTCTGTATATATACATATAAAAGAATGTTTTTTTAAAATATATATATATAAAAAAAAAAATTAATAAATTGTAAAATTGTGTATGATATGATTGCATTTTTGAACCACGCAACCCCCAAGACTAATGGTTTGACCATACTCCACTGCTTTGATTGGTGCAGCTAGAAACCACAAGTGTTTATCCTATAACAAAAAGGTACCTGTGAAAGACAATTCCACTATCATGTTTATCTATTTTGTTGTGCTGTTGTTACATTTGTATTGGTATTGTCTTGTTTCGTGTCTGATACGCTCAGGGTGTTGTTACACATCATTTGCGGCGTGCATCTTGAGCAAAGTCATTGTAGCCCACCATTTCACTTCCACTAGCTGTGAGAACCATGGCATGAGCACGGGCTGACTTGGTATTGCTATAGAGCAGCTGAATAGCCTGCCAACATCCTACCAAAGGTTGCACTGTGTCCATTATAATGTTGGAAAAAATGCATCTAGTCCAAACCGTTCAGTAGTTAGGGTATTCATATTACCAAACCGTTCAGTAGGTATGCTATTCATATTACCAAACCGTTCAGTAGATAGGCTATTCATATTACCAAACCGTTCAGTAGATAGGCTATTCATATTACCAAACCGTTCAGTAGTTAGGGTATTCATATTACCAAACCGTTCAGTAGATAGGCTATTCATATTACCAAACCGTTCAGTAGATAGGCTATTCATATTACCAAACCGTTCAGTAGATAGGCTATTCATATTACCAAACCGTTCAGTAGATAGGCTATTCATATTACCAAACCGTTCAGTAGATAGGCTATTCATATTACCAAACCGTTCAGTAGATAGGCTATTCATATTACCAAACCGTTCAGTAGATAGGCTATTCATATTACCAAACCGTTCAGTAGATAGGCTATTCATATTACCAAACCGTTCAGTAGATAGGCTATTCATATTACCAAACCGTTCAGTAGATAGGCTATTCATATTACCAAACCGTTCAGTAGATAGGCTATTCATATTACAAAACCGTTCACTCAATAGCCTTGATTTTTCTAATGACTGCCTTGCCTGGTTCACCAACTACTTTGCAGACATTGTTCAGTGTGTGAAATCGGAAGGCATGTCGTCCGGACCTCTGGCAGTCTATGGGGGTACTACAGGGTTCAATTCTCGGGCCAACTCTTTTCTCTGTATATATCAATGATGTCGCTCTTGCTGCGGGCGATTCCCTGATCCACCTCTACGCAGACGACACCATTCTTTATACTCCTGGCTCTTCCTTGGACACTGTGCTAACTAACCTCCAAACGAGCTTCAGTGCCATACAACACTCTTTCCGTGGCCTCCAACTGCTCTTAAACGCTAGTAAAACCAAATGCATGGTTTTCAACCGTTCGCTGCCCGCACCTGCCCGACTAGCATCACCACCCTGGACTAGAGGTCAACCGATTACTAGTTAACTACACATGGTTGATGATATTACTAGTTTATCTAGCGTGTCCTGCGTTGCATATAATCGATGCGGTGCGTATTTGCGAAAAAGGACTGTCCTTGCTCCAACGTTTATCTAACCATAAACGTCAATGCCTTTCTTAAAATCAATACAGAGAAGTATATATTTTTTGAACCTGCATATTTAGCTAAAAGAAATCCAGGTGAGCTGGCAATATTAACCAGGTGAAATTGTGTCACTTCTCTTGCGTTCATTGCACGCAGGGTCAGGGTATATGCAACAGTTTGGGCCACCTAATTTGCAAGAATTTTACATAATTGTTACACAACATTGAAGGTTGTGCAATGTAACCGGAATATTCAAACTTATGGATGCCACCCGTTAGATAGAATACGGAACGGTTCTGTATTTCACTGAAAGAATAAGCTTCTTGTTTTCGAGATGATAGTTTCCGGATTCGACCATATTACTGACCCAAGGCTCGTATTTCTGTGTGTTATTATGTTATAATTAAGTCTATGATTTGATAGAGCAGTCTGACTGAGCGATGGTAGGCACCAGCAGGCTCTTAAGCATTCATTCAAATAGCACTTTCGTGCGTTTTTTCAGCAGCCCTTCTCTGTGCTTCAAGCACAGCCCTGTTTATGACTTCAAGCCCATCAACTCCTGAGATTAGGCTGGTGTAACCGATGTGAAATGGCTAGCTAGTTAGCGGGGTGTGCGCTAATCGTGTTTCAAACGTCACCCGCTCTGAGACTTGGAGTAGTTATTGCCCTTGCTCTGCATGGGTAACGCTGCTTCGAGCCCAGGTAGGGGCGAGGAGAGGGACGGAGGCTATACTGTTACACTGGCAATACTAAAGTGCCTATAAGAACATCCAATAGTCAAAGGTATATGAAATACAATGGTATAGAGGGAAATAGTCCTATAATAACTACAACCTAAAACTTCTTACCTGGGAATATTGAAGACTCATGTTAAAAGGAACCACCAGCTTTCATTAGTTCTCATGTTCTGAGCAAGGAACTTAAACGTTAGCTTTCTTACATGGCACATATTGCACTTTTACTTTCTTCTCCAACACTTTGTTTTAGCATTATTTAAACCAAATTGAACATGTCTCATTATTAACATGTCTTATTTATTTATTAGGCCAAATTGATTTTATTGATGTATTATATTAAGTTAAAATAAGGGTTCATTCAGTATGGTTGTAATTGTCATTATTACAAATAAATAAATCAGCTTTTTTGGTCCTTCAATAATCTGTATCGGCGTTGAAAAATCATAATCGGTCGACCTTTACCCTGGACGCTTCCGACCTAGAATATGTGGACAACTATAAATACCTAGGTGTCTGGTAAACTCTCCGTTCAGACTCACATTATACATCTCCAATCCAAAATCAAATCTAGAATTGGCTTTCTATTTCACAACAAAGCCTCCTTCACTCACGCCGCCAAACTTACCCTAGTAAAACTGACTATCCTACCGATCCCCGACTTCGGCGACGTCATCTACAAAATAGCTTTCAATAGTCTACTCTGCAAACTGGATGCAGTCTATCACAGTGCCATCCGTTTTGTAACCAAATCACCTTATACCACCCACCACTGCGACCTGTATGCTCTAGTCGCCTGGCCTAGCTACATATTCGTCGCCAGACCCACTGGCTCCAGGTCATCTATAGTTCTATGCTAGGTAAAGCTCCGCCTTATCTCAGTTCACTGGTCACAATAACAACATCCACCTGTAGCACACGTTCCAGCAGGTATATCTCACTGATCATCCCCAAAGCCAACACCCCATTTGGCCACCTTTCCTTCCAGTTCTCTGCTGCCAGTGACTGGAACGAATTGCAAAAGTCGCTGAAGCTGGAGACTTGTATTTCCCTCAATAATTTTAAACCTAAACTATCTGAGCAGCTAACCGATCGCTACAGCTGTACATAGTCCACCTGTTCATTTATCACTCGAGTGTTGATCTGCTAAATTGTAATTATTCGCTCCTATGGCCTATTTATTTTTATCTCCTCATGCCTTTTGCACATACTGTATATATACTTTCTTTTTTCTACTGTGTCATTGACTTGCGTTATTGGCTCGTTTATTGTTTACTTCATGTTTAACTATGGGTCACACCGCTTTGCTATATCTTGGCCAGGTCGCAGTTGCAAATGATAACTTGTTCTCAACTAGCCCACCTCGTTAAATAAAGGGGAAATAAAAAATAAATAAAATAAAATTCATATTAACAAACCGTTCAGTAGTTAGGCTATTCATATTACCAGAGCTTAATCTTATTCTTTCTATTTCTATGGTGGATTCGCTGTCGCAATTTATGGAAGATTACAAAACTTTGGAGAAAACAATAGATTGCAAAGTCAAAGATACCCAATTCGTTAATATGTATTAGCAGCCTGTGTAATTCTTCAGAGGCAGAACCTAAACAAGTATTTCCCAAGCTTAGGAATTACATCGAAATAGGGGCAGGGGGCATTGCCCACTGGTGGGGCCTATAATGTAGTATCGTCATATGTTTTGCTTAGAGTGAATAGAAGGATGCTGGCTGACATTTGTATACCTTCCAGAGCTAGAATTTAATCAATCTATGCAATTGAACCAAATAGTGCATTGCAAGAACATGTCAGACTGACTAGGAGGTTAGTTAGTTCAAGTAACAAGGGGTATCATTGTACGGCTGGGAGATGGACTCTCTGTCCACGATCACTCCAACTCTTTAGTTTAATTCCCACATACTTACTTTTATAGCTTTTATTGCAGACTTGGTAATATTAGTCATTTTTGCCTTGGAGATTGGAGGCTTGTACTCATTCAACGAGAAGAGCTGAAAGACAAAAAGTGAAGGAAACAAACCGTTCAAACACATTTTAATATAAAAGTGTTAAATAAGACAAGAAACACATTACTCAGGACTGAGGCTCAGACTTAAGAGGAATGGCAAACATTTAGTTTGTACAGTAGGCTACATAGGCCAGGGAAAGGGTGTCTTCTAAAAAGGGTTTAAAGACACTTGGGGCTGTGTTTATTATGCGCACAAAGACTATTCAAGCAATAGCCTCCAGTGAAATATTAGTAGCTGAAAAAGTAGTGCGTGTATTGGGCATGATGCTGGTGTTTTAATTCGCTGTATGTTGTCGACCTTATCTGATTTTATGGTTCATGTTATGTAATTCTATACAAGCACACCACACCGTGTTGTGGCCACATTCCCATTTTTCTTACTAGTTTAGTCATGCATTATTACTACAGAGATCATAACTAGATGTGTGAATGAATGCATATCACCTACTAATGACTATGGAGACTCAATTTTGCGAATATTTACTGTCATCGTTTGGCTTCAGCAACAACCGGGCCACACATAATGCTTGACATTAGGCAAACGAACTGAAGAACAGACCCAGTTGCAAAGTCTGGCACATTTCTACCAACCGTTATTTTGGAAGATAGAAATCAGCTAGCTAAACTAACCAACGGATCAGTAAACCCGTCCTGCCCTTGCTAACTGAAGTGAGACGAATGACTCGACCAGTGTGACTTGGCTGAAAACTACTGGGCCCCCCCAAAATTATTTAGAACTAAATACAATAGCTTGCTAGCATGCTATTTTATTTACCTACAAAGTGATACAGCATCAGTGATTGTTTTACTGCATAATTTGCTAACTAACTGGAATCATTGCACCAGCCGCCACGCGAAAACAGCTAACTGTCTCACGTTTTACTAGGCCTTGCTCCCTAGCTATTGTCTGGCTAACATTGTTAGCTAGCTAGCCAGCTAACCTTTACAGTTGACTGAGTTAAGAAAATAGCTAAGTAAATTAGGGTGACGTAGATAGCGACAGGGGTTGTTTTGATTTTGAAGTTCAATTGAGTTAGCCTACTGTAATCTAAATTAGCTAGCTAGTTAAACATAATTAGCGCGCTCTACCAGATGGAAATCTAACTAGCTACAGTTCACCGAGTTTAACTCAGTATTGCTGACCAAATGACGGTATAATAACGCTTACATTGAAAAGGACTAACTGGGTGATCAATATTCATGGTGGACGCAAACCGTGTCTACTGAAAGGATGCGGCCTTGTGTCTAGCTGCCCTTCTCCCCCTTTCTGCTTTACGCTAGCTAACGTTAATCATACATTTCACTAACATTACAGTCACTTGCATTGAAAAGTGGGGGAGAAATCATACAAACCTCGCCGTTGAATGCTTTGACAGCCTCCATGGTGTTGTATTTGAGTCTCGTTGTAAGCTGTAAAATGTTTATATTGTTCTTCTCGACAACCGGTTTGATGCATGCTCTACGTTAGCTTGGTGAGATGGAGAAGATTGCCAATATGGCGCACAACCTCAATGAAATCCGAACAGCAGCACAGAGACCAGCGAACCCAAGTGTCACACACTTGCATTGCAGGCCCAATGAAAGTAGTTAACTGGCGACGACTCGTGGTCAAAAGACGCTCTAACACCCAGCTGGATTATTTAAAAAAAGCGTCTGAAGAAAAAACAAAATGCTGATATTTATAATGCAGAGCATTTGAACTCTTTATTACTCTTTCTATACAGTCACTTAATGAAAATGTACCAATTCAAATACAATAGAACTGTACACACTTTATACCTATGTACAATGACTTTATTTACAATGCTAAAACAACAAAATATTTTCCACAGCTAAATCATATAAATTACAATTCAGGATTCATTGTTGCTGGCACAAAATGGAATGCTTACATAACGTCTCCATGAAAGTATCAGGACCTGAATGTAACAGCTATCACATACAGCAATGTTGAATGATCAAATGTCTCTAGGAAAACCACAACGATATCATGATCAAAATATAACCAAGATAACAGTCACAAAAGTTTGTATCAAAAGCTTACATACTGTACATTTCAAGGCAGTGCAAGTCTGTTGAACTGTTTGTAAAACTATTAGAAAATAAAACCTTGCCCTATAGGCAAACGAACATGTTGCAAAATAACAAACACTTGTGGAAATTAGCTTTCAGAGATGGACACATTTACCCAGTGTTCCATCACTCACTACTTGAGATAACACAAATGCAAGCAAACACTGTACATATCACAACAGACAAAAACCTAAATTGTTACATCTCTAAACCTAAAAAGATAAATGACAACATAAACAATATAAAACCATATAATGTCATCCAATCAACAATACAATGTTTGCATCAACTCCAACTTTAAAATATACACTTTCCTCTTATGATTCCACTTAGTGGAGAGTCAACACGAGCTGCTTCCAATCATATGTAGTTAGATAAAAATGTGGCCTGTGCCAACCTGGACATGGTGGTAGGAGTAATAGTAAACGTAAATCATAGAAAATGTCAATCTGTCTTCCTTCATTTAGTATGATATGTATTAATTTGTGGCTGCCAATCAATTTCTGATGATATGCCATGAATTACAATTCATATGATATGTTACAAATTGCAATTCGCTAGTTTAGCCAGGTGACTAATGCTAGCTAGGCTAAGGTTAGGAGTTAAGTTAAAGGATTAGCTAACATGTTTAGTAGATCCACCCCGACAAACCACCCTCTGTTTTTGTTGTTTTAAGTAATCTTCTATCTTATGTAACCAAACGTAACATATCATGCTAATTTCAGCATCCTGGATTTATGTTTACTATGAGACCAGGCTGCCTGTGAACAACTCTTAGTGCTACTGGGTTATGGGTAGACATTAACGGCAGTGAGTCTTATAAACATTCTGAGTAAAAGTTACCCATAGGCACATGAACGCAATCTGCTCATCCATCACAAATCTTAACCATAAGCATTAGTGGGGTAAACTCAACACTGACCTTAGATCAGTGTTTAGGGGCAACTTCATCCTACTCCATTATAAACTGGTCTCTACAAAGGGGACAGCAATGGCATTGGCTGCTGCTGCGGAGGGCTCTACCTCTGCTGCCACCTGGTGTCCATGCTTGAGACAGATCTCCTGGAGCAAAGGTGTGTTGACTTTTTTCCATTCCCTGAATCTGGAGGGGGTGGGTTCTGACAGCACCTGCTCAATGGTCAACAGGTCTGCCTCCTTTGCCTAAATCAAAGGGGAAGAACGAAAGAGTGTGTAACTATGCTCAAGGGTCTCAATATTAAACAGCATGTACAATTTGTACATAGAAAACAAGGACATACATGTGATCCTGCCACCTATGTGGTGATAAACTGATAAAAACAAAAGCATATAGTAATTCTAGTCAAGTTGGCAGATGTACCTTTAGCGTGCTGTTGAGGGTCCTGATGAGGTGCAGTTTCTCGTTAACGTCCTGGTTTCTGCATCTCTTTATAAAGGAGGCTCTGAAGTCCCTCTTGGTGGATGGTTTGCGGTCTCCTATGGGAGAGAGGTTGGCCTGCTTGATGTGGATGTACAGTCTCTCCATCTCATCAGATGTGGCTTCATGGTTCACTGCAAGAACAATACAATTGACTTCAGGAAATGTATGTTTCTGCAGAAACATATTTATAAGTTTACCACTTTTAAAGAAAGTATGTCACGGTTTGAGGTCAGTACTCTTACTCAAAACAGGTTAAAAATAACATTGAGCTCATTGACGGGATTTAAATAGTGTTGACTATAACTCCACTTCGTTTCATATTTTTTTCCAAATAGTTGATTGACAGTTATGAGACAATGTAATGTTTGACAAAACTGTGAAAACAGGATGAAGACTAGGATGTTTTGGTATTCAAATCTGTTTAACAAAAATTCCAAGGCCAGGGCAGGATGTGTAGGCAGACATTCAAACTAACTCACATCTTACAATAAGCACAGCTACCAATGTGCTGCCAAAGACAGAAGCTGTGACATTGCACAACAGGAAGTGTGGTCTACTTGCACTTCTCCTATCCACAGGTCTGATCAAGTAAGAACTAAAGGCATCCAGGGAGCACACAATAATTTTTCCTTCACAATTTGTATTATGATTAATATGTTCCCCTTATTTAAGTCAACAACCGTTAAGAAAAAAAGCATTCTCACCATCTTCTGTCCCTATTTCTAGCACAGCCACCTCCTCTATCTGCTCCCTGGGGTTAAAGTCCTCCTCCCTGGCTGTGCTGCCTGGAGGGTCCTGGTAGGATGAAGCCTCCTGGTAGTGCTGTAGGGGCCCCTCGTTCTCTTGATTATGTGGGGGCCGATGTGTGTGGACCTGCACAGAGCACACCACCGTTTCCCCGACAACAGGAGAGGCCTGCGAGACCAGGTCCAGCCAGGACTGACGATGCTTGGCCAGTGAGGACACGGAACTCTGTGATGTCATTGTGCTGACAGGTGAGGAGAAGGAGCCACTGGTCTCACTGGGAAGGGGAGAGGAGTAGGGGGGAGGGAGGGTACCCTGAGGGAGAAGAACATAAAGGGGTTGCTCAGCAAGGTTAACACTCAACACTTTGAAAAAAATTAATGTAAGTCAGTGTAACTAGGGCCCAGAGGTTTTCTTGGTCACGTCACACGGTGAGGAAAAACTTCTGGCCTTAATCACCAGAGCCTACTCGGCTGCCCGGTGCATACGGCCTACTGACCTGATGTCCACTGCCAGGTGGACCATCCACAGAGCCCTGGTTCATCTGCTCAGAGTATGGGGGAGGGGGAGCCTCTGTCGTCTCAGCCTCCTCGTGATCACTTTCCTCACTGTAGCACTCTGGACACAGAGTCAAAATGCCATTAGGCTACATACTTGACAAACAAATATCAGCAGTGATACTGAGGCAATAGTAGTAAAGAACAGAATTAGTCAATTGGTGGAATGGACCACAGCTGATAAATCATGCCGACTGATCAACATAAAAGCTTACCAGCAGTGTTGCTCTCTGTTGGTACGTATTGTATTGAAGCAAGCCCAAGCTTATTCAACCAACTACAACAGATAAACAGAGAGAGACTGTCACATTCCTCACTGTCTCTATGATGACACTCTTAACATGACTCACATTAGAATCTTTTCATGCGACTTACACGTTCATCTCCTCGTAGGTATCAGCTGCAAAATAAAACATCATGACTTGCGGGTGACATGCTTTGATGGCACTGCAAGAGACAGGGGAAAACATAACTCAGATGATTCAGTTTCTCACGTTGCGTTCGATCATTTACACTGCGCTCAGGAAGTTACACATTCACGCGACCTATAACTTCCTGTCATTATGAGAGTTGAAGCATTCTTGTCAAATTGAAAGTGTGGCAGTAAATGGTCAGTAATTACCTGGAATAGATGTATTGACCAGTTTTACACAAACAGTAACATGATTTAGTGAAATAAGAAACAAGTTTCTTACTATTTTTTCTTGCACTCCAAGGCTCTGTCGATGATGAAGTCAGTCAGGTTAATGTATCCCTCTGCTTTCTCTGCCTGAAAATAATATGGGATTGACAGATTCTTAGCATTAAAAGGTATTAGCATTTCAAAGCAATGAAAAGAGGCATTATTCAACCTTTTATCCTTTTCTAGTTCCCTCAAATTAGTTTTGACTCATGGTAAACAAAGGCTTAATTAATTCCTCCATCTTGCCAGTAATCATGCCTCTGTAGAAGAAACTGACAGACACTTTCAGCTCCAGGAAACACCATGTCAGACTCAGACGGACTAATTCCCAGCAGTGACGTAGCAGAGGCAGCAAGCAGCTGTGGAAATGATACGATTACTCAGCATAGAGGGTTCAATTATGAGTGTTACTCACCAGTTGAGTAGTGTACCAGTACAGGGAAGTCTTCTTCAGCACAAACCAGTACTTTTTCCATTTGAGACCCAAGAAGGCCTTTCCTTCTTTCTTCCTGTAGAGCCAGCCCTGGTAGTCCGACTCCCCCAGCTCTTTAACCGAGACCCTCCGTCTGCTCATTGCCACATTGCCTGAACACATAGGAGATCGTTCCTGAATTCATGCACCGTGGTTGCAAAGCAACAATATACCCTCTAATATACCTTTATTGCTATGCAGACATTTTGATATGACACTATGATTGGTTAAATAAATTCTCTTTAGCAAGTTCAGCAAGGTACAAACAATATTACAATGCCATGATTTACAGAGGGATATAATATACTTCAAATAGTCCAATGACTCCAAATTGAACATTCTACGCAACAGATTTGTTCAACAGATTTATGGTTCACCTGCTGATTGATTTTAAGCTACAGTTTCCAAGTATCGCAGATTCAGAATATCTTTCAGCCTACCTGTGTCAGATGGTGGCCAGACAAATCATTTTCAAATAAGTATTCCAAAGGATATACAGGTAAATGCCAAAATGAAGGAAACACTAACATAAAGTGTCTTAGTAGAGTGTTGGGCCACCACGAGCCAGAACAACTCCAATGCACCTTGGCATAGATGTCTGGAACTCGATTGGAGGGATGCAACACCATTCTTCCACAATAAATTCCATAATTTGGTGTTTTGTTTATGGTGGTGGAAAATGCAGTCTCTGGCGCCGTTCCAGAATCTCTCATAAGTGTTCAATTGGGTTGAGATCTGATGACTGAGACAGCCATGGCATATGGTTGAAAAAACATGTATGCTCATCAAACCATTCAGTGACCACTCGTGGCTTGTGTCATCCTATGGGGGTATGGCCATGGTAGCTATGGCAGGTTAGACCATTGGGTCGAATACCCGAGCCGACAAGTTGAAAAATCTGTTCGATGTGCCCTTGAGCAAGGCACTTAACCATCATTTGCTCCAGGGGTGCCGTACTAGTATGACACCCTGTAAAACAATGCATTTCCCTGCACCTATCTGGTGTATGTGACAATAAAAATGTACTTTTTTTTGCGGGGCAAAATAATCACCTGTCCAGCATTTTTATACATGGCCCTATGCATGATTGGATGTTAATTCCTTTCCTTAAGTCAAGAACTGCACGTGTGGAAGCACCTGTTTTCAATATACTTTTTATCCCTCAGTGTATCCATTACTTTGGCAGTTACCTGTTTATCACACACAATGAAGCACAGACTGCTCAGCATACAGTAACTGCCCATAAAGGCTAATAATATTGGAATCTCTTGCTGAGCCTGGTCTTAACCTTTTACACTAGTGGGAATTGGCCTTTATAGATAGGGCTAAATTGAAATGTTTCTTCCAGAAGACATATGAAAAGCATGGTAGCAATTGAAAGGAAATAGTTTGGAGATAATGGGAATATCATTAGACGACAGTTCAGGACACAACAGTTCAACAGTACTGCCGCATTTGTTGATAACTAAATCAGAAAATACTCTAGATACATTCAGTAACATGAGAATATTCCTGGAAAATGTGGGGTAGGTGCAACATAAACTCCAAACATGACATGGGGTTGAGAGAACTAACTGGTGTCTCCAAGTGGTCACACACCTCTCCAAAGTGTGCACAGTTCCTAAGTCATTTCAATGCTCTTTTATGACTCAAAGAAGAGTCTACAACCAAAAGTAGATTTTTTTTGTTCTCCTAGCTGTGCCGTTGAGGAACTAGAGCAAGCACACTTGTAGTTGTTTTGAACACAGCCCTGCAATCACACAATTACTGCTGTTGTTTAAGCAATCCAAAAACATCCCATTATCAATTGCAATCTGGGTCAGGTGGGCATCATTTAAAAGATTGTTCTATTGCCAACATGACTAGCTAAGTTATAAAATACGATCTTACAGTATTAGACTTTCACAAGGCAATTCATAGAAACAGATCATTTTGGTGCGCATAGAAACGAGTCATGAGAGCACACAGGTGCTTTTCCTGCAGCAAATTCTCTTCACAATAGACAAACAGGCTCATTCTGTTCAGAACAACCCAGGGTATGACGCCAACTCTACACCAATCATGGGGATCATAAACAGTGACACTGTATATGACATGGGTTTTATGATATGGAAATGTGAATTGTACATTTGGACTCAAAGCAGTATTCATTACAATCCTCAACGTCTGATCTTTTAAAATATATTGAGTCCTCTTAAATTTACAGCATTTCCCTTAGACAACAAAACATTTTGAAAAGTTGCCCAATTAACAGGAGGGAGGGGGACTAAGTTCAGAACAGCTGTCAGTCAAAACCCAATCACAGAGCCTGAGCTCTGACGTCATTTATATCATGTTACTGTACAACCACTGCATTCCAATTTAGACGTTTATCAGTGCCCAGATCTGCAATTTTCAGCGTGTATACAAGTATAAAGGTCTACGGCATTATCAACACAACCCTCCACACAGACACTCTAATCGTCCTGACACTTCACACAAGCCCAAATCAGTGGGGCCAAATTACAGTTGAGGGCACAGACAGCAAGCAGGCAGGCAGCAGAATCAGGCCTGGACACCAACTTACCTCCTCGAGTCTTCCTCTTGGGTTTCTGTCTCAGGGAAACCTGATAGAACAGAAGGTAGTGAGAGGTCAGATAGTCCCTAGTTCACGAGATGGGTGATTGAAGGTAGAGCTTCCCCAGACAGTGCAGCTCGATCAGACAGTCCCTCACCCTACCTCAGCTATAGTCTTTGAAACATCCTGTTTCACACCACCAGTGTCACTCGTGTGTGTGTGTGTGTCTCTCTCTCTCTCTCTCTCTCTCGCTCGCTCTGCAGTAGTCACAAGCAATCAAATATAACAGTAGTTTGCCAATGTGTGCGTGTGTGTGTATATACACAGTACTTTTTTGACAATAAATAAGCTTTTTGTTAAATTTCATTGTCCTCCAAGAGTTGCTGAATCTCCACTCTACTATATCTTGTGAGATCTCTGAGGAAGCTGTAATGATGACACCATATGAGAAAGGAATTGCAGACGCAATTTGTGACTACTGCCTGCCTCAGGAAATAAAATGCCCATTTAAAAAAAAAACATCCTTAGATGTAGATAGATAATCTCCAGTACTTACAGGGTTGTAATCATCACCTGCCATGGAGGGAGCCAGAGATATAGGGAAGGCAGCCTGCAGGCAGGGAGAGAGAGATCTTTTCAGTTTATCGACAGACCTTTCAATTCAAAACATTATTTACCCCCATGTTAAATGAATAGACTGAGTACAATACTTCAATTCTCAAAGGGTCCACTTTGACATCTCTCCTGATTTAGAGAAAAGGGGGAACTGCTTTGCATCATGGATGAGTTGGTGTCCATTTATAGCATGACCCTTGTACATAGCATTTAATCTTCATAAGTGAACTTGCACAAGATTGTAGTCAGCCCTTTTTATAACTATGACCCATAATGTCTTCAAACCAAACCGACATTGTCACTGACATTGAGAAACAGTTTCCTTCACATTGGCATTATTGACAAACTTCCTCCTAGAAAACCCCAGGGGGACCGCATTCCTCACGGAGAACATTGACGAGTCTGATGGAGGGACCCTCAGGCCCTGGAGCCATACAAACCAAAATGTAGGTCACATCAGCTGATAAAAACATGCAAACTAACTCTTTCCAGGTCCATGGTCATGATGTAGCCATAGTCCATGGATGGGCAAAGAAAATGCCTCCAATTCGACACCAGATTTTTGAAAGAACTGGTAGCTCAAAATACACATTCCTACCATACAGTTCCAAAATGCTGCAATGAAAGAACAATATACATATTCATTAAGTCTAGATGATGTTGCTTTCAAAAGAGGTTAGTAATATATTAAGAGTGTCAGCTTCATAAGGCTGGTCTTCACCAAATGACACATACTAAAGACGAGAAACATATCTAGGCTACACTTCTCTGTCCGTCTTGCTCAACACACTTGCATCTCAGTCAGCAACATGTTTTGTTAGCCAGCTGATGACTGTGATCCTAGTGATGCTTCATCACACTATAACCACAACGCAGCAGTATGAACTAACTGCACCTGTTATCAGATGACAGAAATAATATAACCAGTTTAACAGAGCATCAAGAACTGTGAGTACTGACTGAAGCAGAATGCCACATCAGATAGATCAAGAGTTCAGGAATCAAATGCCCTGCACCAAATATCTGCCATGGTTGGAACTAAACAAGAATCAGATATCACAAAAACAAAATTATTTTAAAAGACTAGCTGGACTGAACGGGGTTCAGGGAAGTCATGTAGGCCTATAACCGTTTACTCAAAATGTGTCTTTCTTTGAAGGATTGACAGGTTAAATTGATTGACTCAAGCAAGCTCTGTGTTTGTGTTAGTTTTTAAAAACGTGTAGGTAAACGAAAAACACAGTTTGTCTTCAAACATTAAGGTGATAGTCTTTCCCTCAAAAATCACTCTGAAACATACCTGCAATTTAGATAGGAAAATACGTATTTTAGTGCGGATAACGTCTCTGTTGAAGGACAACTTGCGCTTACAACAGCGAATCCCCGCTAAAACTTTGGTGAACATTAGGTTGCAATAATAGTAGCAGTGAGTCTGCAGTTGTCCGCCGAGTTAAAGTATGCACCGTAACCCAATAACCACTAGATGTCACTCTAGCGCATCAAATATGGAAATTAGACTGTAGGTCACACCTGTTCATCAAATCTGTTGACATGACATTCGTTGAATTGTCACAGACTCTTGCTGTTGACTATATACACTGCATGTATGTGGACACCTGCTAGTTGAACATCTCATTCCAAAATCATGGCATTAATATGGAGTTGGCACCCCCTTTGTTGCTATAACAGCCTCCACTCTTCTTGGAAGACATTCCACAAGATGTTGCTGGGACTTGCTCCCATTCAGCCACAAGAGCATTTGTGAGGTTGGGCACTGATGTTGGGCAATTAGGCCTGGCTTGCAGTCGGCATTCCAATTCATCCCAAAGGTGTTCCATGGCGTTGAGGTCAGGGCTCTGTGCAGGCCAGTTAAGTTCTTCCACACCAATCACGACAAAACATTTCTGTATGGACCTTGCTTTGTGCACAGGGACATTGTCATGCTGAAACAGAAAAGGGCCTTCCCCAAACTGTTGCTACAAAGTTGGACGCACAGAATCGTCTCGAATGTAATTGTATGCTGTAGTGTTAAGATTTCCCTTCACTGGAAGTAAGGGGCTTAGCCCAAACCATGAAGAGGACAGTTCATTTTAACTCGCTACACGCATCACCGGTCCCATTCTGTGAGCTTATGTGGTCTACCACTTTGCGGCTGAGTCGTTGCTTCTCCTAGATGTTTCCACTTCACAATAATCAGTAGTGTAATGTACTTCAGTAAAAATACTTTAAAGTACTACTTAAGTAGTTTTTTGGGGTATCTGTACTTTACTGTTTATATTTTTCCCAACTTTTACTTTTACTTCACTACATTCCTAAATAAAATAATGTACTTTTTACTCCATACATTTTCCCTGACACCCAAAAGTATTCTTTACATTTTGACAGGAAAATTGTCCAATTCACACACTTATCAAGAGAACATTCCTGATCATCCCTACTGCCTCTGATCTAGAGGACTCACTAAACACAAATACTTTGTTTGTAAATTATGTCTGAGTGTTGGAGTGTGCCCCTGGCTATCTGTCAATACAAATAAAAAAAGACAATGGTGCCATCTGGTTTGCTTAATTTAAGGAATGTTAAATGGCTTATACTTTTACTTTTGATACTTAAGTACATTTGAACAATTCCATTTACTTTTGTCACTTCAGTATATTTAAAAACAAATACTTTTAGACTTTTACTCAAGTAGTATTTTTCTGGGTGACTTTAACTTTTACTTGAGTCATTTTCTATTAAGGTATCTTTTCCACCACTGACAATAACAGCACTTACAGTTGACCGGGGCAGCTCTAGCAGAGCAGAAATTTGAAGAACTGACTTGTTGGAAAGGTGACATCCTGTGACGTTGCCATGTCAAAAGTCACTGAGCTCTTCAGTAAGGCCATTGTACTGCCAATGTTTGTCTATGGAGATTGCATGGCGGTGTGCTCAATTTTATACACCTGTGTGTAATGGGTGTGGCTGAAATAGCCGAATCCACTAATTTGATGGGGTGTCCAGATACTTTTGTATATATAGTGTATATATCCACAGTCTGTTTAAACAATTAAATCATGCTGGTATTACAGACTGGTAAAACCATCATCATTAAGTGAATTTCACAAAATATACCATTACGGAGGTGCCTTAGGAAAAAGGAAAGAAAAATGTGTCACATCACGGTCCACTTATGGTTTTCTGGGAGGCAATATGAGAGGAAACTAAAGAAGCCTGCAGAATGGCTATCAACACTCTTTTCTCCCTGTTGGGAGCAGAAACTGTAGCCATAACATTTGTCTAGAGCTCTGACAGTGGCTATAATGTTTGTGGGTGGTAGCTGCTATCTGCTAAGAGGATCGGATGTGGTGGGTTCTCCCTGTGATAGAACACTAGTGGTAAACTAGACACATTCCTGGACCTGGAGGACAGCTCTCTCTGTCTCCCCCGGACCTCAACCCTCATGGGGCTCCTGAGTCCTGACATGCCCCACTGTGCCCATACAGTGACAGGCAAACTATAGGGACATTCTCTTTTCTCTCGCTCTTCCTCTACCCTCTCTCCTCCTGTCTCTCTATCATTCTCTCTATATTTCTCACATCCCCCCTCTCATCCATATCAAGTAACACCATTGTCATCACCAAGTTACAATCATCTGGGCCATGGCTTTTGAAATGGATAGAAAGATGGTATTTAAAGATTTACACTCAATTATGTTCCTATTGTTCTCATTTATTCTAGAACAAAAGTCTAAGCATGTCACATTAGAATGATTTAGCACAGAGTATTGTTTTGGTACATGAAAAGGCACAGTGGGGGAAATAAGGTAAGCTCTCCACCACTCATGTCAGAGCCCAATAGACTTCCTGGGAATGTGGATTCGTCACACCATTGTGGACTAAATCTCCCATCATGTTCCATGCTGAGAATTGTCACAGCACTTAACTAATATCCCCCAAGCCCTGCTCCAGAGCAAGTGGAGCGGGGGGGTTTCACTGGCAGACACAAGAGTGGCCATTCTTTACACGGGGTCTCTCACGCTGGGCCAGGGCCCCGGGCCGCAGAGCTGGTATCAGGTTCTTTACACTGCTCAGTGTGCTGCGACTACAGGAGATTGGCAAAGGCCCCAATGCGCTGTAAGACCCTGTTTATGGAAATTGCACTGTTGCCTCACACTGTGGCTCAACCCCCGCGGCAAACACAGTTGACAAATTGATTTAAAGATCCAGTGCAGTCAAAAACGTGAGGTCAAGTCTGTTTTGTTGGGATGGAAAGACCACATGAAATTTCAGCCTGCTTTGGTGAGATGGGGTTTTGGTCTGCCTGGTGATGTCACCAGGCAGGCCAATTCTCCATTCCAGCAATAACAGCTAGTTTTCAGTTTCCCCTCCCCACTCAGACCCCTCCCAGACAGTCCTAGCAACATTCTTGCTTGAGAATGTGCTCTTTGCTAAGAAGCAATTTTTGTTTATTTTTGACCATTTTAATTGAAAACAATCATTTCTGTTACCCAGAAATGATTTGATATCGAGATAAAAACAGCTGCATTGGACCTTTAACTCTGAGTACTGCAGTGGTCCATAATTCGCTGAGCAATGAATATTCTCACTCTCACCTACATACCGTACAGTCCCGTGAAAAAGTATTTGCTCCCTTTCTGATTTTCTACATTTCCTCTGTCATGCAGCAAGACAATGATCCAAAACACACAATCAAGTCTACATGAAAATGGTTAAAAATAAACAAATTAGAGTTTGTTTTGGAATGGTCGAGTCAAAGTCCAGACCCAATTCCAATTGAGATGTTGTGGCAGGAACAAGCAGTTCATGCTTGAAAACCCACAAATGTTGCTGAGTTAAAGCAGTTCTGCATGCAAGAGTGGGCTAAAATTCCTCCACAGTGACGTGAGAGACTGATCAACTACAGGAAGCGTTTGGTTGGAGTCATTGCAGGCTAAAGGTGGCACAACCAGTTATTGAATATAAGGGGGCAATTACTTTTTCACACAGGCATTGGGTGTTGCAGGACTTTTCACACAGGCATTGGGTGTTGCAGGACTTTTCACACAGGCATTGGGTGTTGCAGGACTTTTCACACATTGGGTGTTGCACTTTTCACACAGGGGTGTTGCAGGACTTTTCACACAGGCATTGGGTGTTGCAGGACTTTTCACACAGGCATTGGGTGTTGCAGGACTTTTCACACAGGCATTGGGTGTTGCAGGACTTTTCACACAGGCATTGGGTGTTGCAGGACTTTTCACACAGGCATTGGGTGTTGCAGGACTTTTCACACACACTTTTCACACAGGCATTGGGTGTTGCAGGACTTTTCACACAGGCATTGGGTGTTGCAGGACTTTTCACA
The DNA here is from genome assembly GCF_036934945.1 of Oncorhynchus masou masou. Lineage (NCBI taxonomy): Eukaryota > Metazoa > Chordata > Actinopteri > Salmoniformes > Salmonidae > Oncorhynchus > Oncorhynchus masou. Next base: position 34,344,896 of record NC_088243.1, on the reverse strand, counting down.
CAGGCATTGGGTGTTGCAGGACTTTTCACACAGGCATTGGGTGTTGCATAACGTTATTTATGAAATAAGTATGTAATTGTTGTGGTATTTGTTCACTCAGGTTCCATTTATCTAATATTAGGTTTTGGTTGAAGATCTGACAACATTCAGTATGAAAATGTTCAGCAATTTAGAGAATATTAAAATATAATATTTTTCACGTCACTGTCCATAATTACACACTCCTTCTGAAATGATTCACAGGAATTAAAAAAAAAGAAGTTATGTCTATAGCACCAATTTCTCGCTCTCCCTGTGCCTTGACAAAGGCTTGACTTTTATTTCAAGGTGTTCTTGTTTGTGCACAATACGTCTCAGAGATCATGAACCTGTGGAGTAGTGATTGTCACTAGCTGCTCTGTGGCCACGTATCTGACCCCACTGGATGTGTATGCCTGCTAAGTATGACACAGGGACATTAACATGGTTCTCTGGGATATGACAGGAGGAGAGGAGGCAGGAAAGTGACTCCCAGAGGCTTGGCCGCTGAATGTTCAGGTATCCCCCAGCCAGGTAATCCAATGCCCACATCGGTCATGGCCAGTAAGGGACAGATCCATTTCCACTATGGCTCCGTTTTGAGACTATGGGTTATGTCCAGCTGCTGATAATAGCCTTCAGAATGGCCACGTTCATGGTTAGCTATTAACTGATATTGACTGGCAATGAAATGGCTCAAGATTGTGATGAAGAAGACCATAAAGAATATGGAGGATAGTTTTGTGTCAGTGGTTGAGTATATGTACCGCACCTCTTGTTCAATGTCTTATCTGTGTGATATAATGGGATTGTCTCAGAGGACAGAGACATTCCTCACATAGCAGGAGGAGATTTCTTTTTTTTCACCTTTATTTAACCAGGTAGATTAGAGAGATTGAGATAGATTATCTCTCTCAACTGCGGTTAAAGGGAGGGACACATGGTGCAAACATCTCAGTAGTCTCTTCTCCGGACCACTGGACCTCAAAAACGACCCTTTAATTGATAGAGATTTATAATTTTGCCATGTCTTATCATTGTTCATTGAATTGTGTAAACAATGCTAAGTCTGTGTGTTTCATTCATCCAATAGAACTTAGGGCTTCTCATCACCACTGTGTGTGTGCGTGTGTAGATGAACAGGATCATGGGGGATTGGGAAGTGAGGATGGAGACACGGAGCCACTCTGAACCAGCGGAGTGGAGACTGAGTTTATGGACACAAGACAGATTATGTCCTTACCGCTTGAGAGAAGGACCAGGTTCGAATATGAGGTTGGCTGTATCTGAGGAGGAGAGAGGAAAGAATGAGGCAAGATTATGAAACAAAGCATCTAGTGTTTAATCTAGTCTAGACCAATGACACATTTAGTCAGTGGGCAAAAGGGTTACATTGACTAGATAAAACCACTCATTCTACCCTCTGCATCAACCTCAACATACCACAGAGGCACTTACTGTACCATTTAGGTTTGGGGATGACAAATACAGTAAGTAAAACATCTATAACACATACTTAGTGCATCCTTGGCTCATACACAGGCACTCATTATCTTGGTTCCATTTCAGTTAACCTTCATATATAATTTGCTGCAATAAAATGGATATTGTGGCATGTAATAGGGCAGTTCTTTTCTGTCTGTGTCGGGACAGTGGTGATATATCAGGCAGCCACTTCAGTATGGTACGCAGATAGCCATCGGCCAATTCTCAAAATACATAGATTTACGTCAGCAGGCTACAGGCCTCGCCCTGCAATTTCAGGGAATGAAGTCGTCTTCACTTGTTTTTCCTGTCTGTCAATTGCTTCCATCTTTCCCTGCAGAGTTAGAGGTAAAAGGTCTGGATTTGCTGTCTCATATGGTTGGTTTAAGATGTCTGAGACATACTGGTGAGTTAGTACTTCTGTGGATGTGCCTTCATCTGCTTTTTGGCTGTGGAAAAGAATTCACTTTGTGTGTGCAAGTGGATTAGCTAGCTACTTTTGAGTGACCTAAACATATTGAACATCCATAATCAAGTATTTGAATGTGTTTCAATGAAAGGCCATGGAACCTCTACCAAACAGAAGGGGGTGACTGTTCCATCCACCATCGTCACAGTCAGTAGGTTGGAGCAGATGGAAAATCATAAATTTGTCATACCCCGTCATTTTTGATTCCTCTTGTAGGACGTCATCCAAGTGAGGTTAATTTGATTTCAATAAGGGGAATCAGATGTGTTGAATTATTTAAAATCCCAAAATAGGAACTGGCCTCATTCAGAGCCCTCTATTTCCAAACAGAAGGATCCGACCCATTCCTTCTGGGTCTTATTCATTTGAAGAATGTCATGCTTGAGGTTGTAATGCTATTTGAGGCCCTGTCTGTCTGTGGTCTAGCATGTCTCCCAGTAGTGCATCTTGTCTGGTCCTCTGAGACGGAGGTTAGTTTTCTACCACATACTTTCACTAGTTGTTAAAATCCAGTTCAGACCACCCACCCAACCCCCTAGTTAAAACATGCCACTACTCCCTGACTGACTGGTGGCTCCATAAATGAGATGACACCAACTATGAGGCGTATTTAAACTATACCCCTCCAGCATATCCCATTTGACATATAGACTTCATACATCACATGCTTACAGTACAGCGCAACTAAGTGAGAATGGGTTGTAAATGAGAATGGGTTGTGTTGCGAGTTATGGTTGACTAGGAGTCAGATGAGTGACCCACCTGTTGAGGAAGCCACTGCTGGAGCACCAGTCGGACACCTGTGAGTGACGGACACAGAGAATTAACTCATTCATTACCCAGCACTGACCAAATTGGTCACTTTCCCTGGATCTCCAGGCTTGTGGGTTGGTTACCACATTGGATTGTCTTGCTCAGATCATTGAAAGGCAATGGAGGCAAGAGCTGCTCTACAGTAGCCCCAGAATTGGATATTCAAGTAAATCCTTGATGTTAATGACATAACACCTAAGCAGCTAATTCCTATCAGTGTTGATTTACTAATGTGTTAAGTGCATGGCACAATCGCTGATTTTCCCCAAAGCTTATTGCATATATAAAGAAAGTAGGGAGCATGTCACTGAACCCACCAACAATTCTGCTGCAAAGAGAATGGTGAATAGAAGAGGGCAAATCTGTCAACATCCATCTTTCCCTTTTCACATCAACATCATGCAAGGCTGTGGCTTTTGTTAGACGCAAGTAAATATAGCAGGGAGAAGCAGCAAAGAGCAGGTGGTATACTGTTCCACCACAGACACTCAGCACATGCAGATTAGTAAGGACGGCAGGTTATCATAGCTGGGCAGGCTCGGGCAGGGCATGGCTCAGAGAAGGTTAGGAAGAAGAGACATTAGATCATTAACAGGTGGCCCCCAGAAAACCAGTAAAATCATGCAGGGAAACAGAAAGAGGCAGAGGGGCAGGGAGACTAATGAATCATTCCTTTTATTTTGATTTAGAAATGTGCCAAAGTCAGTGTTGTTCTTTTCTAGTGTTATGATTTTCTAAATCCAATTGGTCTGCCAGTTTTTTTTGGATAAAATGTAACAAAGAAAATAACGCGAGTCCTGAGTGTAATTCAGATGTAGGTGAAGGCATACAGAGGTTAAAAGACTGCATATGTCAAGCAAGATATCTTGACAGTCCAATAAGACATGTGCATAATTCTCCTTAAGTAGAACATATGTTCATTTAAGTTTTTTTTTAAATGCAGTTGCATAATAAGCATGGCCACAGAGACAGAGGGAGAATGTAACTTTAGCTTGGCTATCCAGTTTCACCACATGCTTCGAAAACAGAAGTAGAGTTCATTCTCAAAGGTCAAGCAAATTAGGCCAGAGTCCGGAATAGGTTCATGCCCCTGAAGTGCTCCTCTATGGTGAATACAGACACTGAAAGTGACAATTCTAACTAACACTCAGAGGTTTTGGACAAGTACCAATATAAACAATACATTTTATCGAGTTCGTGAGTAAAAAAAACAACATTAAAATAAAGACAAAACAAATTAAAACTGGAATCAACTGCACCTTTAATAACATACTATCGAAATGTTACAAAAGGCAGATAAAAAGGTACAATTGTATTTAAAAAAAAAAAAAAAAAACATTGTGACATCGTGGTATTTAATAATACTGTCAGTTAAACTCGTGTTTTAACTCTTGTTATAAGCTATCCATAGTAGCCTAGCGAGATATCTGTGCTGATTACAGAAGACTTTCTAGCCAGTGACTCCAGAAACATATTTAACCTACACATCTTTGTTCACAAGGCTAATTGTCGGCAAACAGCTGTGAGCATCCTTTGAGCAGGGTGATCACAGAGCAGTGTGTATACAGCCTCCAGAACAAGGCAGGGCATGGGACAGTACAGAGAAGAGTGCATGGCTTTGAACACAGGGATAATAAAATCACTGGTACGTCGAAACAGTATTTTGTCACTCGCCAATGCAACATCAATCTGTCAAAGGACAGAAAAGAGTTCCTATATGCATAGCTTTTAAAAGAGGCAACCACTGGCAGTGTATAGTTTAACAATGCTAACAAGGACATGACATGAAATAAACAGCCAAAAGCTAATACAAGTACAGCAAAACCTGAAAAAAAGCCTTTTTTCTTTCTCAAATAAAAACACACCATTGGCAAGTTAAAATGTAACAATTTTGCAGGGAGTAGCCTATCTCAGCGATAACAAGGTGATATAACTTTAAAAAAAAAAAAAAATTTTTTAATTGTTCCTGTGAAGTTACAAGGCCGAAATGTGCTAAAAACCTGAATAACTTGTCCATTTGTAGACAGACAGACATACATTTCCTCTTGGTAAAACCTCTACCTCCAAATACAAGTTTGCATGCATGTGCTGGTGTGGCAGCCAGCTCACTGAGTATTCCTATGTTTATCTGACTGTGCAGCTGAGATGGGATTGGTTGGTAGGGGACTGGGATTGGTTAGAAGTGATGCAACAGAAGACAGTGAGTTAACTACTAACTCATGGTGGTATAGTAGTACAGTAGTAGTAACGCTGGGGAGGCAGGGAGGCAGGGAGAAAGTGTGAGAGGGGAGAGCCCATTGCAAACAGCCGGAGGACAAAAGGCACTGAGGAGGAGACAGACAGGAACAGGAAACCCCGGACAGGAAGAGCATCATCAGTGAGTCAATAGCTTAAGCCGCGTGATCCAACTGACCAGTAGCGAGGGCTCTGCAGGGGGGCGTTTGGAGGCGGGGGCTACGGGGGTCTTTTTGCTGCCCAGGTCATGGTCCTGGTAGGGGATGGTGGCGCTGTTGTGGAGGTCCTGGTTGGCATAGTAGCGGCTGCCCCGGATGTGGTCCACCCCTCGGACCAGCTGCTTTTCCCCCACTGGCCTGTAGGGCGGCGCCACTGATGGGACCTCCTCAGCAATGGTGGGGATCCGCTCGTTGCTCAGGTATCTGTACAGGAGATCCTCACCTGGAGGGGAAATGCACATCTTTAGTACAATTATCTTACAAAAAAAGTAATACTTTGTACAAATGCACGTTATTGGCCATATCTTCAGTAGGCCTTAAATGTATTATAGAGAAGCACTGTCCCATTAAGAGAGGAGGACTCTGGATCTCTACAGCATGTGTTGGCTGTGGAGGAGAATTGCACAGGCATCTCAGCCAATTAAAACATTCACCCACTCCTCTACCATTGTAGTATAATTGGGTCTCCAGCAGAGAGACTGTTTGAAAGCTCTGTCTGTGCATTCATAGCCATGTGTCTGTTCTCTCCAAGGAGACCAGAGGATGAGGAACTGATCTTGTTGGTGTAAACTCTATTTAATCCAATCCAGGCAAGAGCTAGAGTATGGCTCTCAGTTGACACTAATCACATGGTTCATTCATTGGTAAATTAAGCAGAGCTACCATGCCTCCAAGGTCATTGGAGGGGTGAATTCTATAATTTGTTCTCATGTATTTAGCTGTTGAAGGTGTGAACTGGATAATCTGATTTAGGTTGTGGTTAATTCGATTTCTGGTGGTTAAGTTGTAGTAACTGCAGTAACTCAGAAGATGGGTCTATGGTGTGTGTTTGTTACCTTTCCGGCCTTGTGTCCAGGGCTTAGCAAAGGTGTCTGCCACTCCAAGACAGGTGTCCACTGGCATGGAGAGGGGGCGGGGCTTACCTAAGCAGAAATACAAAAAGTTAGAATATTTTGGTTGACTGGTTTGAATATTGCCTTGAATTCTATAACAAGTGGGCCTTGTGCGTGTGTGTGTGTGTGTGTGTGTGTGTGTGTGTGTGTGTGTGTGTGTGTGTGGTTACTGTTGGGGTAGGATACTACTAACCACGAGACGAGTTGATGCGTTCCCTCATCCTGGGCTGAATTACATTGGCCTCGATGGGGTAGGCCACGCCCATCTTCTCGTAGTCTGCGATGGTGAAGCGTTTTCGACTCTCCAGGTCCAGGAAGGAGTTGGGCGACTCTGAACCCTTTGGTCTGATCTTACTGATGCTCGAGTACGAGCTGATCTTACTGATGCTCGAGTACGAGCTGATCTTACCCTCTCTGTGGACAGAAAATACTGATTAGCATCAATGTCCCATTTCATATAGGTGAGAGCACAAGGAGGGAGATGAAAAAAAAATGTCAAATTTGCTTTATGCTTTTTTCAGTCCCTAACTAAAGTTGCTGTGGATATGAGAGTCCACTAAATGGCAAAAAAAATATGATTCACTATCTGGTAAACATGGTGAATGCAGCAACAGCCTGGTCACTGGCATACATGGACAGAGAGGGAGAGAGAGATACAGCGAGAGAGGGAGGGAGGGTGTCTGGGGAGGGAGATGAAACAGAGAGGCTGTTGCATAAGGTCTGTCTGTGGCGTGAGCGGAGCTGGATGGAGACGGCACAAATTAATGTGCTCTGCTGTGGGGGTTTATAGGCAAGAGGAGAGTGGCGAATGATCAGGGGGCTGAACCACTCATTATCCAGACTTCAAAGCCAGGAGCATGGAGCTGGAGAATGAGTGTAGGCTGTCTGTGGGCGCACGGCTCCCTCAATGCAGGGTTACAGGGGCCCACACAGACCCCTGACTTACCCTGTAGCATAGGGCCAGAACACAGAAAATTCTAACCTATAACTTGAGCCTAAAATTTTTCCTGGTAACCCTCCTGAGCATAGTGTACTTACAGGGGTACACATCTTGGGGTGTAGGGTACAGAGGGGGGAGGGGGAATGTACAGGTCTAGGATGGCTGGTTTCTCCTTGGTGGAGCTGTCTGTGGAACAGCCTGGAGACTGGGTTTTGTTCAGGGAAGGGGTGCTCTGAGAAATAAAAAAGAACAAAAAAATACAAAAATGTCAGAAAAATGCTCCCCTCATAGGACCTATTATAATTGACGGTGGGCAAACAGCCGAAAGCCTAGCGACATCAAATGGATAAATGTCTTAAGAGGTGTCTACTATAAAAATCTAAACATAACTTGTTGGCAAGGAAGAGTGTTTCCCCATTTGTCATATCCTATAGTCTACTCTAGCCGATGACTTTTGTCTTTTTAAACTTCCAACATTCATTACAATAACGGATGGTTGATTACCTAAAGTCTCTTCTGCTGTATTTACATACCCTAACCAAGTCATTCTAAACACTACTTGTTAGGAAGGAGCTGGATTATCCTACATACGACAGGTCACTGACTAGGTATCCCCCTTCCCCTTATTATATTTGCCGATGGCTCTTTAAATCTATACAACCCTATTTAGAGAATCAAACCACGTTTTATTGGTCACATACACACATTTAGCAGATGTTATTGCGGGTGTGGCAAAATGCTTGTGTTCCTAGCTCCAACAGTGCAGTAGTATCTAATGAATGGAAGGATTTTGAGGATAATCCAAAATAGCTGCAGCAACATAGTTTTAAGAAACCATACTATTCTACCACAGCTTATGGAGCTATTTTAAAACCACACTACTTGGTAAATTGACCATGTTCAGTTTCACTCTGCATCAAACAAAGTAAATACTGGTACGTCTACGCTCACCTCCTCCCCTATTACCAGGATACCTGTAGAACCCAGTGTCACTCCTGAATCACTGTGTGTGATCCACCATTGTTTAACACACCGACGCCCATCTCTTATCATTAAACCCAAGATGTCGTGCTTTGATTCCTGACACCCTGTTCAAACACGGTGGTGGACAAGTCCAGAGTGATCTGGTATCTTGGTGATGAAAGGTTCTTTGTTATGTGAAACCATCTATGGTCTGATATTATGTGATGTGATTTTCCCAAGGCAGAAGCAGCCTCCAGAGGCATAACGAGGCAGTGCCAGGACCAGAGCACAGGTTCGGTTACAACAACCTATTGTTCCCTTTGGAGCCCCAGTTACTGCAGTCATGGCTCAGGTGCATTGCTGTGGCAAAGAGCTTAGCCAGATCCTAATTGTCCCCATATGAGAAAAGTGGTGAATTGGATTACCATTACATAACTTTATTAACACAGGATTTGTTTGGACCCTCAGAGACTTGATTCTCCGCTAACGCAAACCTTTGGGGATTGAACGTTCTCAAAAGAGGGTGTACCCAAGCCCTTTGTGAGCTGAATCACTGAGCGACCTATTGAAATACTTGTCATCCATGGAGACTGGCTGACTAACCCCATCAATACAGGCCATACTGAGGATTCCCACCCTACTGCTGGATATTGATCTGATTCTACACACACCTACACAAACCACTTCCAAAGCAGCTATATTCTCCACTGAAGGAGATGCTATCTCCTGTCTCTGCAGACTGACTCACAGACTGCTGGCTGCCACTACTGATGACCCAGTCTGAGTGACATCGTCACCAGTGTGTGAGTACAGTAGCTGTTGTTTTATTTGGATGCCATCACTGAATGGAGAACAGCTTTGCATTGTCCTCAGCCCTGCAGCTTCCGGGATATTTTCCTCCAACTCGCAGGCTGGTTCCTACACTTGTCTAGGCTTGTTACACTCAAACATTTCTCCATACTCCCTCATGAGTCACATCCAACAAAAGGTAATATGAACAATAACCTAAACACTGCCTTGGTAAGAACACCAGAGTAAAAGATTAAGGGGTTTGGGGTTGACACCTGCGCCATGGGCGGTTTCCAGCGCATGTTCTTGAGAGGGGCAGGTGTGAACCCGCAGGTGCCTGTAGGTCTCTTCTTCAGCAGCAGGACTACACCTTTAGGGTCCTCTCTCAGCTTCCCCACCAGGTTCTTCAGCTGCCAGCCCACCTGAGACAAGGCACAGCAGCACAGATCGATCAGTGTCAGTACATCATAGCGGAGGACAACAGAAAGAGGCACAGCAAGAAACTAGGAGGAGACTTCCCCCTGTGAAATCATTATGTCACACTGTAGTCAGGTCGACTGCATGGAACACATTCCAACTGCTGGAACCTTTCTCTGTGACAGGTTTCAGAGATAACAGGTGCCGGGCGCTCACCACTGTCTGCTGGTTGACCTGGATCACCTCATCACCCCCATGGATCTTCCTGGTCATGTCTGCCGGGGACTGACAACACAGAGAGGAGAGGACAGGATTAGTATACAAACCCCCCTAGTTCAGAGACAACGCCTTCATGTAGTATTAGCCCCTGGATAACTCCACCTTCATCTGTTCGCTCTGTCATCAGAAGTGCCATATATGGGCTTGTTATGAAACAGACCACTTAATAAGCCCCTGAGGAAATATACGTTTTACATAACTCTGACTAAACAACACAAACGCCCTCTTTATGAATACGTCGTCACATTATGCATGTGAATGTCAAAAGGAATGAATGAGTCATATGATGAGTTAAGGTTTGATTCATCCTTAACGACTGGGGGCATGATAATTGGGCTGGAATAGCACTGCTGCCAACGTTCCTCTGAAGGAGGATGCTTTACTGTTCAAAGTTTGTGATTCTTAAATGGATGATGAAGACAGGAACAGCTATATTATTTAACCTCTTAACGCCTCCCTCTCTCCACTGCTTGGTAAGGAACACATTTACACTGTTATCCTAGCTCAGTGGTAAACAGCATATGCCCTTGAGCACCCTCAGAATGGGAGGGGGGGGGCAGGTTGGGTTGGAAAGAAAATGTACTGTTTGAAGCCCAACCTGAACCGTCTCCCCATCAGAACTTGGCAACTATTGTTTATGCATAACATTAAGAGTTTCTATACCAACAGGATGTATATTGAACCATGAGAAGTGGATAAGACTGACAAAAAGGTGCACGTTTACACTAACTGAACAAAAGGAGCAAGGTGCGTTCACTAGGATGGTTTTCACAAAGATCTACTAATTTGTTCCTCTGTGGCCACCATACTTACATGCTCTGTGGTCCCCGTGATGACATGAAGTCCATCATAGGTGGATTTGATGTACATACCCTGTAGGAATATGAACATAAGGAACATGAATTTCTGAGACAGTTTGAACTTGTGAGAAAGTTGAGGTGCACTACATAAATGTAGCTTGTAATTCAGTGGGTTTGGGGTTAAACTGGAAACTCCCATGCAGCATTCCTCACCAGTCCCTCCCCAGGCTTGATGTTGTTGAGCTGAACTTCATCCAAGCATGCTGATTGGCTCATCAGAGGGTCAGAGGTTGTTCTCATGGTCTGGTCACAGATGCTGTTCAGAACCTTGGACTGCAATGAGAGAGGGGGGAGGAAACCCCTTTAAGCAAGACAGGAAAACCAAACGAACAACCCAAAGAATGAAAACAAAATATCATGGAATTTCATTAATGCACCTCATCAAATTAATTTGATTTAATGTCCTGTCACGTGATTGTGTAGCTACCGCCTGTCACCAAAGAGGTGTTATTTCTTTGGCTGTCTGCATTCAGTCAGTGTTAGAGAGGTGGCGGTCTGGTGACGAGAGGCCCTGTCTTTCAGCAGCAAGTCTCTGGGGAAATTATCACCCTCCCCAGGGAAGAGGGGTGAGGGGGAGAGGAGTGGGGGTGAGGGTCATTAATGTCACCCCCCACCCCCACCCCTTCTAGGTCATTATGGACAATCTCACCACTTTGTCATCATTAGTGGGGGCATTTTAGTGACGCTCAGAGAATAAAGAGCTTTTTCTTCTCAGGCGAGTAACAAGCATCATGTCTGAACACTCACAACAACACAGTTGTGCCTACATAGAGATGTGGACAGTCAAACGTTAAATCAAACTTATTTTAGCTCTAATTGAATTTTCGGTTAACCACACAAGTCTATAACCAGATCACTTGACAGGAATTTGTAAAGAAACAAGAAATCACTGAAATGCTACTATTCACCATTGATTGGGACCAGGCTGTAACTAGAATAGTTTTTCCGGGACAGTTCATTGAACAACAAGTTCGGCATGGAGAAGACTCTTAACAGAAGTCTAGCTATTTTGTGTGTCTGCAGCAGAGTTCATCAAGGGTGTCAGAGGGGGGCCTCCCGAGTGGTGCAGTGGTCCAAGGCACTGCATCGCAGCGCTTGAGGCATCACTACAGACCTGGGTTCGATTCCAGGCTGTGTCACAGCTGGCTGTGGTCGGGAGACCCATGAGGCGACGCACAATTGGCCCAGCGTCGTCAGGGTTAGGAGAGGGTTTGACCAGATGGGATTTCCTTATCCTACCGCGCTCTAGCGACTCCCTGTGGTGGGCTGGGCACCTGCAAGCCAACCTCTGGGTTAAGCAAACAGTGTGTCAAGAAGCAGCGTGGCTTGGCAGGGTCGTGTTTCGGAGGGCGCATGGCTCTCGATCGCAGCCTTTCCCGAGTCTGTAGGGGAGTTGTAGCGATGGGACAAGACTAACTACCAATTGGATATCACAAAGAGAAAACAGGGTAAAAGTACCAAACAAAAATGATTACAATAAGGTTGCCAGAGGGAAGAAGTCCAGTGTCAGCTCAGAGTCTGGAGAGTGTCAGGGACAGGAAACTGATTGATGGCCAGGGTGCATTTTACACACCTCTTTTACCAAAGTGCAATAGCCCCTGCCTATACTATTAACGCTGAGGGAGACTGCCCTGTAAGCATGTCACCTAATCGCCATGTAACGGATTATAGAGCTCAGTCTCCCCAAAGGTTCAAACAGACTTTCCCGGAGGGCTACCATAGAAAGCGGGAATGTGGAAACAACAAAGAGGGGAGATATACTTACAACATCCAGGATCTTTTCCTCCATCTCGTAAACAGTGCAGTTCTGTGGAGGAGGAGAGACATGTTAGCTGGGCTGCATCTCAATGCTCCACGTCAAAACACAGGAAGAGGTTATTTGACAGCAAAGAAAGTAAATAAAAACCATGTATAGGGGATAGGCAAATATGTGATCAAATATCCAGATATACACTATATACAGTTTAAGTCAGGAGTTTACATACACCTTTGCCAAATACATTTAAACTCAAGTTTTTCACAATTCCTGACATTTAATTCTAGGACAAACTCCCTGTCTTTGGTCAGTTAGGTAAGTTAGCCTTCCTCAAGCTTCCCACAATAATTTTAATTCATTTCATTCCTCCTTGCTCACTCACGCTTTTTCAGTTCTACCCACAAATTATCTAGAGGATAATTGTGATGGCCACTCCAATACCTTGACTTTGTTGTCCTTAAGCCATTTTGCCACAACTTTGAAAGTATGCTTGGGGTCATTGTCCATTTGGAAGACCCATTTGCGACCAAGCTTCATCTTCCTGACCGATGTCTTGAGATGTTGCTTCAATATCTCCACATAATTTCCCTACCTCATGATGCCATCTATTTTGTGAAGTGCACCAGTCTCTCCTACAGCAAAGCACCCCCACAACATGATGCTGCCATGCATCACGGTTGGGATAGTGTTCTTCAGGCTTGCAAGCCCCCCCCCCCTTTTCCCCTCCAAGCATAATAATGGTCATTATTGCCAAACAGTTATATTTTTGTTTCATCAGGCCAGGGGACATTTCTCCAAAAAGGTATGATCTTTGTCTCCATGTACAGCTGCAAACCGTAGTCTAGCTTTGTTATGGCGGTTTTAGAGCAGTGGCTTCTTCCTTGCTGAGCAGTCTTTCAGGTTATGTCGATATAGGACTCATTTTACTGTGGATATAGATACTTTTGTACCAGTTTCCTTTGCTGTTGTTCTGGGATTGATTTGCATTTTTCGCACCAAAGTACGTTCATCTCTAGGAGACAGAATGAGTCTCCTTCCTGAGCGGTATGACGGCTGCGTGGTCTCATGGTGTTCATACTTGCGTACTATTGTTTGTACAGATGAACGTGGTACCTTCAGGCATTTGGAAATTGCTCCCAAGGATAAACCAGACTTGTGGAGGTGCCCATTTTATTTCTGGGGCCTTGGCTGATTTCTTTTGATTTTTCCATAATGTCAAGCAAAGGAGGCACAGAGTTTGAAGGCAGGCCTTGAAATACGTCCACAGGTACACCTCCAATTGACTCAAATGAAATCAGAAGCTTCTAAAGCCATGACATAATTTTCTGGAATTTTCCAAGCTGTTTAAAGGCACAGTCAACTTAGTGTATGCAAACTTCTGACCCACTGGAATTGTGATACAGTAAATTATAAGTGCAATAATCTGTCTGTTAACAATTGTTGTAAAAATTACTTGTGTGATGCGCCAAGTAGATGTCCTAACCGACTTGCCAAAACTATAGTTTGTTAACAAGAAATTTGTGGAGTGGTTGAAAAACGAGTTAACGACTCCAACCTAAGTGTATGTTTATTTTGATGTATTTTACCTTTATTTAACTAGGCAAGTCAGTTAAGAACAAATTCTTATTTTCAATGACGGCCTAGGAACAGTGGATTAACTGCCTTGTTCAGGGACAGAACAACAGATTTTTACCTTGTCAGCTAGGGGGTTCAATCTTGCAACCTTTCGGTTACTAGTCCAACGCTCTAACCACTAGGCTACCTGCCGTAAACTGTAAACTTCAACTGTATACACAAAAGTATGTGGACACCCCTTCAAAATTGTGGATTTGGCATTGTCAGCCACACCCATTGCTGGCAGGTGTATAAATTCTAGCACACAGCCATGCAATCTCCATAGACAAACATTGGCAGTAGAATGGCCATATTGAAGAGCTCAGTGACTTTCAACATGGCACCGTCATAGGATGTCACCTTTCCAACAAGTCAGTGCATCAAATTTCTGCTCCGGTCAACTGTAAGTGCTGTTATTATGAAGTGGAAACATCTAGGAGCAACAACAGCTCAGCCGCGAAGTGGTATGCCACACAAGCTCACAGAACGGGACCACCGTTTGTCCTCGGTTGCAACACTCACTACAGAGTTCCAAACTGCCTCTGGAAGCAACGTCAGCACAATAACTGTTCGTCGGGAGCTTCATGAAATGGGCTTCCATGACCGAGCAGCCGCACACAAGCTCGCCGCCATTCGACTCTGGAGCAGTTGAAACACTTTCTCTGGAGTGATGAATCACTCTTCACCAACTGGCAGTCCGACGGACAAATCTGTGTTTGGCGGATACCAGGAGAACGCTACCTGCCCTAATGCAGTGCCAACTGTAAAGTTTGGGGGAGGAGGAATAACGGTCTGGGACTGTTTTTCATGGTTTGGGCTAGGCCCCTCAGTTCCAGTGAAGGGAAATCTTAAAAGCTACAGCATACAATGGCATTTCTAGACAATTCTGTTCTTCCAACTTTGTGGCAACAGCTTGGAGAAGGCCCTTTCCTGTTTAAGCATGACATTGCCCCAGTGCACAAAGCGAGGTCCATACAGAAATGGTTTGTTGAGATCGGTGTGAAAGAACTTGACTGGCCTGCACAGAGCCCAGACCTCAACCCCATCGAACACCTTTGGGATGAATTGGAACGTCAATTGCGATCTAGGCCTAATTGCCCAACATCAGTGCCCGACCTCACTAATACTCGCGGCTGAATGGAAGCAAATCCCAGCAGCAATATTCCAACATCTAGTGGAAAGTCTTCGCAGAAGAGTGGATGGAGGCTGTTCCAGTAGCAAAATGGGGGGGGGGGACCAACTCCATATTAATGCCCATGTTTTTTGGAATGAGATGTTCGATGAGCATACCTTTGGTCATGTAGTGTATCGGACTGTGGGAGATGGACAAGGCCTAAAATAAACAGCTTTCTGAGTCAAATTACATCTCTATAGAAACTTGGGGACAATATAATTGCAGAACTTGTAGTGGGGTTTCAGTGTAAATAAAGGAACCTTACATCTAGAAAGCACAACTTGGTACATTGTAAGAACCATATCCTCTAACTTCAAGGTGACCAACAACCCACAATCACCCCACACTTTTTTTTTAATGGGGAATATTTCTTTGGAGACTTCAGTAAACAAAATACTGTTTAGCACTGGGTTCCCATGTATTTGATAGATAGGCGAGCCTCCTGCAATTACAATAACGAAACAGTAGCTGCTGTGTGACTACCAGGGGGGGTGGAGAAGTTGGGAACATCCTATAGTAACTGCTGTGTCATCCACAGACAGAAGCCCCTCGGCCCTGGCCCTCTCCCAGGGTCCCCCTTCCCCAGAATGCAGCTGGGCCTGCCTGGGCTCACAGCTGAATTAACAGCCACCTACGACAGCTGGAGGACTTGGGGCCTGTGGTCCGGTGGTGAAAGGACCCCCGGTTATGGCTGGTCAGAGGGGGCCACTGTTGCTTAGACACTGCTGTGAACCCACACCCCCGCCCCCCCGGCTATGGCCTCTACGCATGTCTCAAAAGGAAGCCGTCCTTAAACTCACAGGTGAAATGGCTCTGCCATTACAGAGGCAGAGTTGGGAAATGATGGAGTCAGACAGGTCAGTATCTTGCATTGTATTGAGGCGTCACTGCCATTATGTTGCTCAATGTCAACAAACAAGAACTTGAGGAACCAGGATTTGTAAGCTTGCAGTAAGGTTATTGTGTGTGTGTGGACATATATTGTCCATAAATGCAGCTCTGCTGTTCTTCATAAATCCTTTGTGCAGAGAACGTATGGGGGACGACCGAGAATTTCCATATTCCCCTACCTCGCACATTCCTATGGCCCAAGGGGGAGGAGTATCTGTCGGCAAATACACTTGGCTTGTCAGACCATTGTTGTATTTGAATGGACAAGATTTACTAGCTTATCTGTGAAAACCATGAAGGCTGACGATAGAAGAGCACTGGTTTGTCCTTTAGCGCCATGAGTTTTTCCAGCAGTCTTTCTCTCTAGAATCGTCTTATGATCTGCACTGAGCTGAGTGTTTTCTTTTGGGATACTGATGCACATACGATAACAGTCAAAAGTTTGGACACACCGACTCATTCAAGGGTTTTTCTTTATTTTTAGTATTTTCTACATTGTAGAATAATAGTGAAGACATCGAAACTATGAAAATAACACTTGGAATCATGTCGTAACCAAAATATTGTTAGCCACCCTTTGCCTTGGTAACAGCCTTGCACACTCTTGGCATTATCTCAACCAACTTCATGAGGTAGTCACCTGGAATGCATTTCAATTAACAGCTGTGTCTTGTTAAAAGTTAACTTGTGGAATTTTTTTCCTTCTTAATGCATTTGAGCCAATCAGTTGTGCTGTGACAAGTTAAGGGGGTATATAGAATATTTGGTAAAAGTGACAAACTGCCAGAACAAACATGGAGGGAAAACTAATAAGCATAAAATACCAACATAGGTTTCAGTTTTGGTACCAAAACACAATGCTTCCCCCTCAATTACTTCCCAACGTGGCCAAGGACGTGTGATGGTTTTGGAAAGAATTTGGCACGACTTCCATCACAAACCAGTACATATTTTTGCCATGAATAGGTCTATATTTGGATGACTACATCAAGTTGAAATGCATTCTACACGTCAAGATGGATATGCTAAAAAGACAAAATTATTGGATTTGAGGTCAAAAACATTGACTAAACAGTATCATAATATGCCACGGATTTGATTTGTATAAACTGTGCCAAAGTGAATCACATGCAGACTGTTTTATATCAAAAGCAGAAAATTATTGCATAATATGAATGTAATATTCTTGGACATAATCTTTCAGATCTGTGTTTTTTTACATAATCGCTTGGAAGATCTGTGGAACACAAAATCATCTCGCATCTGCATCAAACACAGAACTGAAGCAGTCGTCATACATATGCCAGATTGAAACCAAGACCAGAGGGAAAGTGAGGAAACGTTCTCTGGGTAGAGCAGCGAGTCCTCAGCCTCCTCACGCCCTGGTTGTCCTCCCACAGCAGACTAGGATCAGATGACTCCCCAGACGGCCCTGCAGCCTTTCATCTGGAACCAGAGATTTGTCCAGCCGAGAGATGAAGTGGCAAAAAGAGAAGACTGCTGGTACAACATTCCAACATGGAGCCATTCATACAGCTGACCAGACTGGACTGTTGTACAGGATCTTACAGAACATGATATCAAAACACCATGAGGACTCAGACCTGCCCTCCAGACTTATCTTTCCTCCCACAATATCTCTCCACCTCATCACTTAGTGTTTGACCCGACTGCCGTCATGCAGGAAGACAGAGCAAGCTCTCACCTCACGGGTCAGATGAGATGGCTGCATGTTCGCTGTTTTATTGGGGTGCTCTATTGTGCGTGTATACATAGGTTTCATTCAGCCAGCAGGACATAAATTGTCCATCCTGAAAGCCCCGTTCTTGGTGGAGGTTCATGAAAAGGCCATGTCACCTCATGAAGCCCGCCCACACCATAAAAATCACAGTGATACTCCCCCACAGCGCGTTTGGGAGAGTTCAAGAGTGTCTAAAGCCTATGTGAGATACACTGGTCCATGCATTGGAGGTAACTTCCTGCATGTGTCTGTGACAGGATAATGTAGCCCCTGGGTGAACTATAGAGATATCCACCTGGGCCTCTCGCACAGCTGAGTGCCATGGAGGCCAAGGAGTCTCCTACAGTACAGCACAGCAAAGCTGCAACAAAAACCCTTCACTTCAAACGCCTCCGTGGGAAATGTCTCCCCTCAGTTCCCCCTCTCCTCCTCCACACCCAGGGTGAGACCCAAAACAGTAAATCACCGGGCCGCTGAAATCCCAGACATCGGTGAGGCAATCGGCACTCTGGGAATGGAAATTACTCGATGCAATAACCCTTCAAAAGCGGCACCTGCAGTCTCAACAGCCATTTTCACTACGTGTATAAAATGTAAACGCCTGTTTGTCAATTGTTGGGATACCCTGGGGAAAGAAACTGTCAAAAAGAAGCTTGGCACTGTGCTACTCTGTTGGGTCTTTAACGTTTTCTTTCAGAGCATGCATGCATACATGCATACATGCGTTACATACATACATACATAACCAGTTTGGAAAACAACCTGGAAATATTAATTCTATAAATCTGATATAAATAGACCCTTAGCAATCTGACAGCCTGTGGCCAAATCAAACACATTTAACCTAGAAGGAGGTGTGCTGATTTGCTACTTTTTAAAAGGAGGTAAACATCTAATATGTGGCAGTGAAGGAGAGCACCGTACCACTACCTCAACCCACCGTGCATTAATCCTCCACAGGATGTACACACAGATGGTATGCTCTCCCGCTGGGGGGGGAACTGGAACCACATGGCCAGGGGAATAATGCAGCCTGCGGAATGTTGGCAGATGCTTTTTAAAGAGCACCAGAGGTTTTTATGAAACTGTAAACGCAGAGGCTGCGATTGCCGTTAAACACCACCACGGCTGGGGGTCTCCTCATTAGCTAACCTGTACTGTGTTCAGACAGGCTACTGGCTTCAGGCTGATGTCATATCACAGCCCCCACTCTCCCCAGTTCCCATAACCCCCTGCTCCTTTACTTAATTCTACATGTGTATGCCTACAGGCTAGTCTGCCTTGAGTGGAAAGAGGTGGTTTTTCAGGGTAGAGCTACACGTGCACTGTTGTGTGTGAGTGAGTGAGTGTGTGAGTGAAAGGGTGAGAGAGCGTGCAGACCTGTTGAACTGTGGTGGTGAGGTCCAGACACAGCTGAATGATCTTATTCTTGGTGGTGGTGAAGTCACTGATCCCAGTCAGGGGCGTACTGCAACGAGAGAGAAGATTGAAAGGCCATTTTGGCATGACATCCTCAGGTCATGTCCCTGACAGCACTGAGATACAGTAGTTGTCAGGAGAGCTTGATAAGGGGGTAAATCTTACAGTGGGACAACAGTGTGACATAGAGTCACCTCAAGGATGTAGTTCATAGGAAAGTAACAGTACTGGTGAACCTTTAGTCACATTATATACATTTTGGATCTGGAAACAAACCTCAGAAGTAAAAAAATTTAAAAAATAAGGTCATCATGTTAACATGACTACTACTACTTTCAGAAAATACTGCCTTTGGTTAAGTTAACTGACAGTGATCTTGAAAAGAAATGCTATGAAAAGAATGTGCATCTGTATGGCTAGATTGATTCTGAAATCTCATCTGGATATTCTCTGGACAGCGGTAGAGGAAACCACCAGACTTGTACTCCTTTTCCCTCATATGTCCTCAAACCCTTTCTGGAAACTCTCCTGAGAGAGAAGAGCTGTGTTTCTGGTGTAGTCTGTAGAGGCAGAGGAAAACCAATGCCTTTAATGTGTAGCGTAGCAGCATATTGTAGCCATTAGGGGATTCAGTGAGCTCAATGACGCCTATGCGTAGGGAACACTGACGTTACAGCTAACCCCAATGGCAGTCCGTGGGCTAGAATATATAGAGCAGATTTTATGTAGCTAGGACTATCGTTACCATGGAGGTTAGGTCTTACCTGTCCAGCCAGGCCAGGAGGCTCTTGGCTGCTCCGATAAGCTCCACTACAGAGGTTAGGAAGTTATTGGGAGGTTTCCGGGAAGTGCTGCCGTCGTACGTCGGGCTCTTCCTGTGGTCTGATGTGGACATGTGCAGGCCGTTGGTGGCCGCTCTCATCCTCACCACCAGATCCTTTAGGTTGTCGGTCTCCACTCCGTAGTTCTGAGAGGGGAAGAGAGAAGAGTTGAGTTTGAGAGGTTATAATTTTAGTCATAGAAGAAAAGTGTACAGTATGTTACAGTGATCCTAGTGAATGTCAATCAATCAATCAATCAATCGTCATAGCAGCCACATTCTTGATCGGAACAGAGATTCCAGATTTTTATGGCTCGATTTCCATTTCACAGACAAACATGTTGTTTCCTGCAGAGTAAATGTTGGTTATTAATTGTAATGCTATATGACACACGTGATTTAAAAGAAGCCATGTCTCACTCGGCACCTCTGGGGTGAAATTCCCCTGCATTCTTCATGTCCATCTCTGGCTCAACCCTCGGGAGGGAGGCATCACCCCAGATTCCCACACCTGATTCCCATATAGTTGGCAAAGTTTGCATTCCTGTGCCAGGCTATTTCCTCCTTGCGCAATCCACTAATTTACAGACCCTTGACATGGTCAAAAGGAAGAGGCTTCAGAGGTCATGAGCAGCAGACAGACAACGTTTAGTGTACTGTATTGTAGTCTAGGCCTACTGCTGCTGTGATCAGACTCTTAACAGAAAGGCGCGGTGCATCGGAGGGCAGAAGCGCAAGTGAAGGCAAAAAGCGTGAGGGCAGAAGCGTAAGCCCGGCCCCAGATCTATATACTGTTCATTCATATTGCCCTTCACACCCCGACTTGCTCCAGGAAAAGTGATTAGGCAAATGATTGACAGACACACCCAACCTAGTTTTCACTTCAACTGTGTAGAAAGAGATTTTCGCTTTCAGAGTTATCGACCCTGAAAATACCAAGCTGATATAAATGGGTCCTATTGGCCAAAGAAATACCTTATTTGAGGCAATTTATGACCTGTACCTGCCCTCATGTGGCCCTAACGACAGTCTTAGCGAGAGTTCAAACAACAAACCAAACAAGAATCCAACAAAAAATATATATTTTTAATTGTTTTATTTTATTTACATTTTTTACACTCCAGATACCAACTTATACAAACGAACAACAACTTACAGACACAAACAAGGACTACATCTCATCTGCCAGACTCGCATGCTCACACCCCCATCCCTACTACCTGCATTAAATTGTACCAGTTTGTTTTTCTTCAGTCACCCTTGCTGTTTCAATATTAAAACATGAACTATTTTTCCATTATGTCAATGATGGTGAATTGACTGACTTCCAAGATTTTTCAAGATGAGTGATAAGAGAATTGTCCAGCCCATTGGGAAACTAACTACACTCCCATATGCCATGTCTTAAAATATGCAGACAGATGGATTAAAAAGTACATTTACATTGTAATACTTCTGACAGCCAACTTTCTAGCTATGCCCACAATTTCCGGACTTTATAGCATTCCCAGAAAGCATGGGATTAGAGTTATTAATTTGTTTTACACTTAAGCCATAACTCTGCAGTTGTGCTGTAGAATTTGTGAATTTTGTATGTTGTACAATACATTTCATACATTAGTTTATAATGGATTAAGCATACATTTTCATTAACAAATTTGTTAGTTATGCTCCAACTTTCCCTCCATCTTGTGCCAACATCAGGTATACGGTTTAGAAGTAATAACTAGAAATGGAACTAAATACTTTGTAGATAACTAGCTGGCCATGTGCTTTTTTTCTCCATGACCAAAACATGACTTTCTATTTTTAACTGATATGGGAATGAATACACAAGCAGTATATCAAACTGGGGTAATGTTTTCGGTTGCACTGGCAAGCATAAGAATATTAGCATGGGCATCTGACTGCCAGCGAGCCAGACTGCCAGCGAGCCAGACTGCCAGCGAGCCAGACTGCCAGCGAGCCAGACTGCCAGCTTGCCACTTCAGTTGCAAGGGAAGGTGACCCTTCTTTGCTTTCACAAAATGAAAATAACATTTATTTTTTTACAACTTTGCTATCGTCCCCTTGTGGATGGGAGTGGGACTGGCGAGGATATCATGTTATCAACTGTGTAATCAAAAATCCCACTCCACCCGCATGCAGGTAGATCAAAGGAGTGAAGCTTGTAGTAACCTTAACCAGGGCCAGAATACCGCATTTGGGCCCCCAAATTTGAAGTTTTATGCTATTCTACACATTTTGTCATGAGGCTAAGAGAAAATGTTGCAGTTTTAAATTCTACACTTTTTGCCATGAGGCAGATTTGTTGAGGTTTTACAGCTCATGTTAAGCTTTTGTTCACATTTTGTCATTAAGCCGAGAGAATTGTGCAGATTTAAAGCTAATTTCCTGCAATTCTTCAAAGTTTGTAATTATATACTAACTATTTGTTATCAAATCAAAAAAAATTACAACAGTGAAATGCTTACTTACAAGCCCCTAACTGACAGTGCAGTTTCAAAAAATACAGATAAGAATAAGAGATTAAAGTAACAAGTAATTAAAAAGGAGCAGTAAAAAAAAAAACATATACAGGGGGGTGCCAGTACAGAGTCAATGTGCGGGGCACTGGTTAGTTTAGGAAGTAAATGTAGGTAGAGTTAATTAAAGTGACTATCCATAGATGACAACAGAGAGGCAGTGGTGTGGAGAGGGGGGGCAATGTGAATCATCTAGGTAGCCATTTGACTAGATGTTCAGGAGTCTTATGGCTTGCGGGTAGAAGCTGTTAAGAAGCCTCTTGGACCTAGACTTGGCACTCTGGTACTGCTTGCCGTGCGGTAGCAGAGAGAACAGTCCATGGCTAGGGTGGCTGGAGTCTGTCAATTTTCAGGGCCTTCCTCTGACACCGCTTGGTATAGAGGTCCTGGATGGTAGGAAGCTTGGCCCCAGTGATGTACTGGGCCGTTCGCGCTCACCTCTATAGTGCCTTGGGGTCGGAGGCCGAGCAGTTGCCACACCAGGCAGTGATGCAACCAGTCAGGATGCTCTCGATGGTGCAGCTGTAGAACTTTTTGAGGATCTGAGGACCCACACAGAATCTTTTCAGTCTCCTGAGGGGGAATAGGTTTTGTCATGCCCGCTTCACGACTGTCATGGTGTGCTTGGACCATGTTAGTTTGTTGGTGATGTGGACACCAAGGAACTTTAAGAATGGAGCCGTGCTCTGTCCTCTTTTTCCTGTAGCCCACAATCATCTCCTTTGTCTTGATCACGTTGAGGGAGAGGTTGTTGTCCTGTCACCACACGGCCCAGTCTCTGACCTCCTGTCGGTGATCAGGGCTACCACTGTTGTGTCATTGGCAAATGTAATGATGGTGTTGGAGTCGTGCCTGGCCGTGCAGTCATGAGTGAACAGGGAGTACATGAGGGGGCTGAGCACGCACCCTTGAGGGGCCCCTGTGTTGAGGATCAGCGTGGCGGATGTGTTGTTACCTACCCTTACCACTTGGGGGCGGCCCGCAGGAAGTCCAGGATCCATTATTTATTTTTATTTCACCTTTATTTAACCAGGTAGGCTAGTTGAGAACAAGTTCTCATTTACAACTGGGACCTGGCCAAGAAAAAGCAAAGCAGTGCGACACAAACAACAGAGTTACACATGGAATAAACAAGCGTACAGTCAATAACACAATAGAAAGAAAGTCTATATATAGTGTGTGCAAATGGAGTGAGGTGGTAGGCAATAAATAGGCCATAGTAGCGAAGTAATTACAATTTAGCAACTTAACACTGTAGTGATAAATGTGCAAGTAGAAATACTGGTGTGCAAAAGAGCAGAAAAGTAAATAAAAATAATATGGGGATGAGATGGGTAAATTGGATGGGCTATTTACAGATGGGCTATGTACAGCTGCAGTGATCGGTTAGCTGCACAGATAGCTGATGTTTAAAGTTAGTGAGGGAAATAAGTCATCAGCCTCAGCGATTTTTGCAATTCGTTCCAGTCATTGGCAGCAGAGAACTGGAAGAAAAGGCAGCCAAATGAGGTGTTGGCTTTGTGGAGGACCAGTGAGATATACCTGCTGGAGTGCGCGCTACGGGTGGGTGTTGTTATCCTGACCAGTGAGCTGAGATAAGGTGAAGCTTTACCTAGCAAAGACTTATAAATGACCTGGAGCCAGTGGGTTTGGCAACAAATATGTAGCGAGGGCCAGCCGATTAGAGCATACAGGTCGCAGTGGTGGGTGGTATATGGGGCTTTGGTGACAAAACAGATGGCACTGTGATAGCAAACTGGATGCAGTCTGAGTAGAGTGTTGGAGGCTATTTTGTAAATGACATCGCCGAAGTCGAGGATCGGTAGGATAGTCAGTTTTACTATGGTATGTTTGGCAACGTGAGTGAAGAAGCTAAGTTGCGGAATTGAAAGCCGATTCTAGATTTAATTTTGGAATGGAGGTGTTTAATATGAGTCTGGAAGGAGAGTTTACAGTCTAGCCAGACACCTAGGTATTTGTAGTTGTCCACATATTCTAAGTCAGAACCGTCCAGAGTAGTGATGCTAGTCGGGCGGGCGGGCGGGTGTGGGCAGCGAACGGTTGAAAAGCATGCATTTAGTTTCAGAGGGGGGTGTTCAGTCCCAGGGTCTTTAGCTTATTGATGAGCTTTGAGTGCACTATGGTGTTGAACGCTGAGCTGTTGTCAATGAATAGCATTCTCACATTAGTGTTCCTTCTGTCCAGGTGTGAAAGGGCAGTGTGGAGTGCAATAGAGACTGCATCTGTGGATCTGTTGGGGCGGTAATGCAAATTGGAGTGGGTTTAGGGTTTCTGGGATGATGGTGTTGATGTGAGTCAGCCTTTCAAAGCACTTCGTGGCTACAGACGTGAGTGCTACGGGTCGGAAGTCATTTAGGTAGGTTACCTTCGTGTTCTTGGGCACAGGCACTATGGCAGTCTGCTTAAAACATGTTGGTATTACAGACTCAGACAGGGAGAGGTTGAAAATGTTAGTGAAGACACTTGCTAGTTGGTCAGCACATGCTGATGTATGTTGACCTGTCTTAAAGGTCTTACTGACATCGGCTGCAGAGAGCGTGATCAGTCTTCCGGTACAGCTGGTGCTCTCATGCATGTTTCAGTGTTATTTGCCTTGAAAAGAGTATAGAAGCAGTTTAGCTCATCCGGTAGGCTCGTGTCACTGGGCAGCTCTTGGTTGTGCTACCCTTTGTAGTCTAATGGTTTGCAGGCCCTGCCACATCCGCCAAGCGCCAGAGACGGTGTAGTAAGACTCGATCTTAGTCCTGTATTGATGCTTTGCCTGTTCGATGGTTTGTCGAAGGGCATAGAGGGATTTCTTACAAGCTTCCGGGTTAGAGTCCCGCTCCTTGAAAGCGGCAGCTCTAGCCTTTATCTCAGTGCGGATGCTGCCTGTAATCTATGGTTTCTGGTATGTTCGTACGGTCACGGTGGGGACGACGTCATCAATGCACTTATTGTCATTGAAGCCAATGACTGATGTGGTCTACTCCTCAATGCCATTGGAGGAATCCCGGAACATATTCCAGTCTGTGCTAGCAAAACAGTCCTGTAGCTTAACGTCTGCTTCATCTGACCACTTTTTATTGATCTAGTCACTGGTGCTTCCTGCTTTAATTTTTGCTTGTAAGCAGGAATCAAGAGGATAGAATTATGGTCAGATTTGCCAAATGGAGGACGAGGGAGAGCTTTGTATGCGTCTCTGTGTGTGGAGTAAAGGTGGTCCAGGGTTATTTTTCCTCTCATTGCACATTTAACATGCTGATAGAAATGAGGTAAAACTGATTTAAGTTTCCCTGCATTAAAGTCCCCGGCTACTAGGAGCGCCGCCTCTGGGTGAGCGTTTTCTTGTTTGCTTATGGAGGAATACAACTCATTCAATGCGGTCTTAGTGCCAGCCTCTGACTGTGGTGGTATGTAAAACAGCTACAAAGAATATAGATGAGAACTCTCTCGGTAAGTAATGTGGTCTGCAGCTTACCATGAGAAACTACCGCAGGAGAGCAATGGCTCAAAACTTCCTTAGAGCTGTTGTTTACAAAAATACATAGACCGCCGCCCCTGGTCTTACCAGACGCCGCTGTTCTATCCTGCCGGTACACCATATAACCAGCCAGCTGTATGTTGATATTGCCGTCGTTCAGCCACGACTCCATGAAGCATACAATGTTAGTTTTTAATGTCATGTTGGTAGTTTAATCTTCCCAATAACTCTGCCATTTTACTGTCTAAAGATAGCAAGTTTGCGAGCAGAATTTAGGGGAGTGGAGGTTTATTCGATCGCCATCTACTCTTCAGAAGGAAGCCTTCCTGCCTCTCTTTCTCCACCTCCTCTTCACGCCGATCACTGGAGTCAGGGTCTGTTCCCGAGGGAGCCGTATATCCGAGGGGAAGGGTGCCCCTTGGGGGTCATGTGCCCTGTGTGCAGTTTGGTAATACAGCCCTGTTCAGACTGCAATGCTCTTATCAAACATCACATCGGCTACATTCATCATGATGTCAGTCAGCTGCTTGTTCTGGTTAGTGTAGCGCTGCATTAAAAACACTTCTACATTTTAGATTTTAGTCTGGCCAAGTCCCCCCCCCCAAAAAAAAGAAAAGAAAAGTAAGATGGCTCACAGGGAGTTGCATCCACGCCAGCTTCGCTGGCCTCAGCCTGACTGGCACGGTAATGGCTAAATACGCTAAAGAGCTGAAAATAGCCTGCGCTAGCTCGGACAAACTCCACACTGAGGAAACCTGCAAGTGATCAGCAGCTAACTCCACTCAGCTGCCATTTTATAATCAGGAGCATTTACTCAGGAACAGATTACATATTACTTACCTCATCCTAGAGTCGTCCCTATCGAGCTGCATGGGGCTGAGGTAGCAATCAATCAATTTTTTTTTTTTTACATCAGCAGATGTCAAAGTGCTATACAGAAACGCAGCCAAAAACGCCAAACAGCAAGCAATGCAGATGTAGCAGCACGGTGGCTAGGAAAAACAGCCATATGTGCAAACTCATAACACGTCAAATTTACCACATCTCAGTATCCAAATTCCTCTTTCAGAAGGCCACTGAGACACGCAGAGCCTGAGGTCATTATGGAAACTTCATGAACGTTAGGCAGATTTATACCAGGAGAAGAAATGGAGAAAAGATGTGTCTACATATCTCAGGCGCTCTAAAAGCCCACACGGACCAGGAAAAGACACACAGCAACAGTGTTGAACCAAAACAGAAATAGTGAGACTTTGACACTAAGCTGTAGAGAGTGAGTTAAGATCAAACAGCACCCCTGGCTTTGTCATTAGCGGGCCAATCACACACAGAAACACCAGCTCGGACTGCTATGCAGAAGTTCAATACCTCCCCTTCAGCTGTAGCAACTAATAGGAACAGTCACCAGGTGAATAATGTGCAAATCAAATCCACTCCATTTGAATCCGTCTTATTATGCTGAGCTAGCGTCGAAAAATCAGAGAAGTGACTGTTCTGAATAGGTTCTGCTCGGGCCTCCAGATAGGCCCTGTATCCTGACAGACATGGAGAAGTGTTGACAGGAGACCTGAGGAGGCCCATCACAACAGGTTCTTCCTGCCCCTCACCGCAGGGGCCCAACAGTACGCATCACCTGACACCACCAGAGGAACACGGCAGGAACATGGCCCAAGATGGGCATTCCACCACCCCCGTCAATCAGCCAGGTGGGGGCCACATCTGTTTCCTGCTCCTGAAAAGAGAGTCTGGTACGCTCCTCGAAGGGACAGGTCCACAGTGGACAGTAAAACACCACGCAGCAGTTTCCACCGCACTACTTAGCCACTGTGCCTTTAATATCTATTCCATGGCTCTGGGAGACAATAGGGGAGGGGCTCTTCTCCTATGAGCAGGCTGCTGGGGTTCCAAAGGAAAAACAGAGGTGTTGGGTTTCAAGATGGATCTCTGCAGAAGTCATTATGTTTCTGAGAGTCCCAGTTTGAATAATTAACATGTTCTTCCTCTGTCTCCAGAGACCAGCTTGCTCAGATGATTTCTGCCTGTGTGAGCTGTAATTTGAGTGGTACCGAAGGGCTACATTAAGTCAGCCAGTCTGACATCCTGCTGAGGGAAAGGGACTATGGCAACGAGAGCCAAGTTAAGACACGTGTGATAGAAGGTTCTACTCATTTACGAGACGAGAACAGATACACAACTCTGATGTAAGAACATGCTTCTAAAAACATTCAACAGCAGAGAAGGTTCAGACTATCTCATGACCATCGACCATGTGGCTCCATGACCAGTACAGGGGATATCCTGTCTACTGTGAAAGGACTGTTGTGTGACCACAAAGAGAAGAGATGGACTGTTTGACCCCCACAGCGAGAGGGGTCTGGTGTTTGTCAGCTGGTTGTTCCACTCATAAGCCGTGACCTCTCCCCAGTTAAAGTCAATTGAAACGAGGGTGTGTCTTCCTCCCGCGGGGTCAGTGAGACAGAGGCGTCTGTGAAGAAGAGCCACAGCAGACCGGCACGACCAGCTTGTTTACCCAGGGTTCCTCAATCGGGGGTGCGAGGAGCGTTTCCATGCCACTGCTGGCCCGGCATTCCAAACCCAGGGTCACTCGCGGGGGAAACGAGTACGACTAAACATCCTCTCTCATCCTCTGTCTGAATGACATAACATAATCATCCTCTCCTAACAGACTCAAGATATTTTGAGAAATAACAAAAGGCTCTGGACTGGGGAAGATTTGTTAACCATAACAAACACATGCTGGGGAAACACGAGGGAATATGGGTTAAATTTATGAAGCTCATCAAGAGAAAACAAAGAGGCTTCACTATATTGCTAGCTCTGGGGGTGAGCAGAAATCTGGGCACAATTACCCTGAGCATAGAGTAAGGGATGCTGGACTCAGTGTTGGGGAGTAGTGAACTACATTTAGTTCAAATGTAATTACATTTTGCAGTAGCATGGTGGTAGTTGAACTATATTCAAATATTGGTAGTGTTTCCATGTAGTGGTGTAGCTAACTATTGGAACGACAACTTTTTTTTAGCAAAAATAAAATGTGTGTGAAGTAGGCAAGAATGTCCTTTATTTTTCAGCATCAGACCTGCCCAATTCTCACGTGAAACACTATGTGCCCAATTCTCACGTGAAACACTATGTGCCCAATTCTCACGTGAAACACTATGTGCCCAATTCTCACGTGAAACACTATGTGCCCAATTCTCACGTGAAACACTATGTGCCCAATTCTCACGTGAAACACTATGTGCCCAATTCTCACGTGAAACACTATGTGCCCAATTCTCACGTGAAACACTATGTGCCCAATTCTCACGTGAAACACTATGTGCCCAATTCTCACGTGAAACACTGAAACACTATGTGCCCAATTCTCACGTGAAACACTATGTGCCCAATTCTCACGTGAAACACTATGTGCCCAATTCTCACGTGAAACACTATGTGCCCAATTCTCACGTGAAACACTATGTGCCCAATTCTCACGTGAAACACTATGTGCCCAATTCTCACGTGAAACACTATGTGCCCAATTCTCACGTGAAACACTATGTGCCCAATTCTCACGTGAAACACTATGTGCCCAATTCTCACGTGAAACACTATGTGCCCAATTCTCACGTGAAACACTATGTGCCCAATTCTCACGTGAAACACTATGTGCCCAATTCTCACGTGAAACACTATGTGCCCAATTCTCACGTGAAACACTATGTGCCCAATTCTCACGTGAAACACTATGTGCCCAATTCTCACGTGAAACACTATGTGCCCAATTCTCACGTGAAACACTATGTGCCCAATTCTCACGTGAAACACTATGTGCCCAATTCTCACGTGAAACACTATGTGCCCAATTCTCACGTGAAACACTATGTGCCCAATTCTCACGTGAAACACTATGTGCCCAATTCTTCTGAAACACGTGACGTGAAACACTATGTGCCCAATTCTCACGTGAAACACTATGTGCCCAATTCTCACGTGAAACACTATGTGCCCAATTCTCACGTGAAACACTATGTGCCCAATTCTCACGTGAAACACTATGTGCCCCCACATTCTCACGTGAAACACTATGTGCCCAATTCTCACGTGAAACACTATGTGCCCAATTCTCACGTGAAACACTATGTGCCCAATTCTCACGTGAAACACTATGTGCCCAATTCTCACGTGAAACACTATGTGCCCAATTCTCACGTGAAACACTATGTGCCCAATTCTCACGTGAAACACTATGTGCCCATTCTCACGTGAAACACTGCCCAATTCTCACGTGAAACACTATGTGCCCAATTCTCACGTGAAACACTATGTGCCCAATTCTCACGTGAAACACTATGTGCCCAATTCTCACGTGAAACACTATGTGCCCAATTCTTACCTGTTATGTTTAATAGGCTAAATTACACATTCTGTTATCTTATGACTCCAGAGTGATCTGTTCTTGCAATTTGTAGTTGACATTTCAGATTTAGATAAAAATGTAACTAAGTACTTTTTCTAAGTTACTTCAGTTAAGTAAGCTATATTTTTCTTAATGGTAGTTTAGTGTAGCCTAAATTCTTCCAGGATTAGGCAATTGGTAACTTGGAAAACTACATTTTCAGAGTAGCTTCCCCAACACTGGCTGGACTGAAGGATGTACGCTATGGTGCATAAGGTATGACACAGATTCATCATAGCATAAGCATTACCTTCTACCCCTGTAAAAAGCATTTCCATGTGTCCGTTCCCAATGATCACAGTAACCGCCTAGGGTCTTCTCTTCAAGCGGTTATCCCCATCTCTGCTCCAGAGAGGGATGCTCAGACTAGAGGTCGACCGATTATGATTTTTCAACGCCGATACCGATTATTGGAGGACCAAAAAAGCTGATGCAGATTTGATTTATTTATTTGTAATGACAATTACAACAATACTGAATTAACACTTATTTTAACTTAATATAAAACATCAATAAAATCAACTTAGCCTCAAATAAATAATGAAACATGTTCAATTTGGTTTAAATAATGCAAAAACAAAGTGTTGGAGAAGAAAGTAATAGGTGCCATGTAAAAATGTGTGCCATGTAAAAATGTGTGCCATGTAAAAAAAAGCTAACGTTTAAGTTCCTTGCTCAGAACCTGAGAACATATGAAAGTTGGTGGTTCCTTTTAACATGAGACTTCAATTTTCCAAGGTAAGAGGTTTTAGGTTGTAGTTAATATAGTATTTATAGGACTATTTCTCTCTATACCATTTGTATTTCATATACCTTTGACTATTGGATGTTCTTATAGGCACTATAGTATTACCAGTGTAACAGTATAGCTTCCGTCCCTCTCCTCGCCCCTACCTGGGCTCAAACCAGGACCACATCGACAACAGCTACACTCGAAGCATCATTACCCATCGTTCCACAAAAGCCGCGGCCCTTGCAGCGCAAGGAGAATAACTACTCCAAATCTAAAAGCGAGTGACGTTTGAAACAGTATTAACGCACCAGCTAACTAGCTAGCCATTTCACATTGGTTACACCAGCCATTAGGCTGATAGGCTTGAAGTCATAAACAGCGCTGTTCTTGCGAAGAGCTGCTGGCAAAACGCAGGAAAGTGCTGTTTGAATGAATGATTACAGGCCTGCTGCTGCTCAGTGAGACTGCTCTATCAAATCAGACTTAATTATAACATAATAACACACAGAAATACGAGCCTTTGCTCATTAATATGATCGAATCCAGAAGCTATCATTTCGAAAACAAAACGTTTATTATTTCAGTGAAATACGGAACCGTTCGGTATTTTATCTAACGGGTGGCATCCATAAATCTAAATGTGGCTGTTACATTGCACAACCTTCAATGTATGTCATAATTACGTAAAATTCTGGCAAATTAGTTCGCAATGAGCCAGGCAGCCCAAACTGTTGCATATACCCTGACTTTTTATTGCCTGCTAAACTGGATTAGTAGTTATAACTAGTGATTATGATTGATTGTTTTTTATAAGTTAAGTTTAAATGCTAGTTAGCAATTTACCTTGGCTTCTACTGCATTCGCGTAACAGGCAGGCTACTCGTGGAGTGCAATGGTTAGAGCGTTGGACTAGTTAACTGTGCGGTTGCAAGATTGGAACCCCTGAGTTGACAAGGTGAAAATCTGTCGTTCGGCCCCTGAACAAGGCAGTTAACCCACAGTTCATAGGCAGTCATTGAAAATAAGAATGTGTTCTTAACTGACTTGCTTAGTTAAATAAAGGTATACATTTTTGTTGTTGTTTGTTTTTAATTAAAAATAAATACTCGGAAATCAGCGCCCAAAAATACTGATTTCCGATTGTTATGAAAACTTGAAACCGGCCCTAATTAAAATCGGCCATTCCGATTAAATCGGTCGACCTCTAGCTCAGACACTATCCAACAATACTTTCCAATGAATATTACCTAGAGATGATGAATCAAGGAACAACAGGCTTCAGAGGTCCGTCTCCAACCTTTTGTCAGACAATCCCAGGATCAGGATTCCACAGCTGGACATAGACTCAGGGTCCTTAGATTAATCCCAGCATGGTAGCTGCCAGTCTATGTGTTGCTCTCCCCATCTGAATCTCAACCTTATTCAGAAGCAAACTAACCAGGATCAGGATTCCACAGCTGGACATAGACTCAGGGTCCTTAGATTAATCCCAGCATGGTAGCTGCCAGTCTATGTGTTGCTCTCCCCATCTGAATCTCAACCTTATTCAGAAGCAAACTAACCAGGATCAGGATTCCACAGCTGGACATAGACTCAGGGTCCTTAGATTAATCCCAGCATGGTAGCTGCCAGTCTATGTGTTGCTCTCCCCATCTGAATCTCAACCTTATTCAGAAGCAAACTAACCAGGATCAGATGACATGGGCACGAACACCACTCATGTCTAACCAGACAACACCAGGCTCCTCTGGCATTTAGATGGTGGGTATTTAACAGTGCCAGCTAAATTAGATCTGTTTGGGTAAAGTGACCTGTTGGTCTACTGCTTAAAGTTTGCTTAAAGTTTCCTTTTCTACAGAATAAATACAAGATCAGGGAGAATTGCAGGATAAAATCTGAATGGAAATGCTCCTTTAAGGAACTTGATAGAGGAAAAATCAGTAGTGCGGGCCATTTTAAAGGAGCATAAGGATTTCACAAAAAATAAAACGCTGACACTGATCAAAACTTAAGACCGCAATCTGGGCTGACACAGGAAACGATAAAAACCCAAATCAATCCCATCTGTTTGAAAACCTGGTTCTGTTTCAGTCTGAGCTTGGTGAATGTTTTAGGAGCACCTCTCCCTCTGCTTCTGTCCCGCTCTCTCCCTCTCTTTGAGCTTTAAGACAGTGGTATTGACCATAACTCTTCTCCTGGCAGCTCTTTTGATGGATGGCCGGACGCCAGGCTAGAAGGCCGTATCAGCGTTCCCATGAGCCACTGGGGTGAGAGACAAGGCTGAGGCCAGGAGTGCACTGGGAATGCAACAGCTGACCTGACATTTCACCCTCTCTGTGTGTGTGTGTGTGTGTGTGTGTGAGAGAGAGAGAAACAGAAGAGATATAGCTAAAAGAAAGAGCACAATAACCCCTTTCTTCTCTTCATCCCCTTCATGTCCTGTGATGTCTAAGTGATGTGATTCCCCATCTGACCACTACTAATCACCAGCTCAAATCTAACCACCAGACCTGGAGCCCATAGAGCCTGATTACAAAGCCTGGTTTCCCTCCATCTGGACTGAAATACAGCTTTCCTACTCTAATGTCCTGGAGCAGTGTTCTACACCCTACTGAGTTGTGTGGGAAATGAGAGATTCTGCACCACTGGTTGCCAACTACAATCTGGGCCTATTTCAAACACGCACACACTGGCACCGAGAGAGCGAAAGAGGGGACAGCAGGGCTGATGACCTTAGCTCCATCTCCAGAGATTCTCACTGAACAACCAGCGAGCTCCTGGTCCCATCATCCCTTTTTCACACAAGGGCTTTCATGATCTGTCATGCTATTATTGACCTGCACGTGTGTGTGTGGCGGGGGTGGGGGGTGAGCGAGAGATTGAGATGTGAGCACCATGTACGTACCAGAGCACAGAGCAGGTCGACGGACTCCAGCACCAGTTCCTGGTGTCCGATGCGGGCCACACCCAGCTCCTCCAGGTCCTGATGGGAGATCTTCAGGAGCTGCTCCCCGCTGATCTTCTCCCGCTCAAAGTTAGGTACATACTGCTGCAGGCTGTCATCCAAGCCTGGACACAGAGAGGGGGAAGGACAGAACGAGTGTCAGTACCTTGAGACAAAGAGCACCGATAAGAAATACCTTTATGTGATAACATGAAATAACAGTAAAAGCTGTGTTTTTTTTATGCAGGCCTCTAACATTGAGTGATCCAGAGGCCTACCCACAGTAGAGACGCAGCACATGAATCTCCTTAAAGACGCAACAGGATTCGTGGAAGTCGGTCTCCACCTGTCTCGACACAAGCCCAGTTCTAATAACGGACCTGACACCTGACGACATAGGGGCGGCTGTGTAGTACACAGACCAATAGCAGAGAGAGAGACAAACAGGTGCATCAGATCTAGCCCCAAGATAAACACGCCATAAACAGAAGGGCGGTTAAACCGCTCCTAACTCTTTTAGGGCAGTTGAACAATGGGCGGCTCTTTGTCCAATTACAGTCTCTTAGTTGTTTTTTAAACCCCCACACTGTTGGATGAGTTTATCACAATAGCAGCCACTCTGCCCACTCAAGGAAAGGCAATTTGTTCTACATTACACTCACACCTACTAAGGGCTCAGCTGAATGAATTGGTCCAATGCAATTTTTATATTTTATAGCCCCATTAGCAGAAGTCTGTGGGTAACATGCAGTGCTTTCGACAAGACAACTGCAAAAAAAAGTCTCCCAAGAGAGCCAAACACAAATGCTTCTTGTTCACAATAAACCATTTGGGGGGTGGGGAGTAAACACCATCTAGTCCATCAATGAGGGCACAGAGAGGGGGCAGCTGCAGAGCTATGGCCCTGAGCCCTGGCCCTCTGAATGGCCCGTCAGCTGCACAACCCCCCTGATCCTGACAGATGTACACACACACACAGACGTGCTGTGAGTATGGCCCTCCAAAACCCATCCATTTCTCCGTTGACAAGTATTCAAGGAAAGAGCTTTGGTTCCGTACATTCTTTCCAGTCTAAACTGCAGCAATATTAACAACACTCCATATATGAATACACTATGTTGAGCATTATGTGTATGCAGATGGGGGTATGTTCTGTGGTAAGGAGCCTTCTTTATAAATGGTACCTCATTTTCACACCTGTGTGGCATTCAATGTGTGTGTGTGGTGTGCTGTTGCTGCGGCAACGTGTGTGTGTGTGTGTCAGCGTGGTGAATGGCTTAGTGCTGCAGGATATCCAGTTGCAGATACCAGAGCAGACTGTTAATTCGTCTGGCCTGCAGAGCAGAGAGCCAGGGGCTCCCAGGACGCACCACAGAGACTGCTGTGCCAATCATATGTCTACTGGGTTGCAACAAGAGTAGCATACGTTGCTGTGACTGTCCCCTTCACACACACACACACACATTCAAACCCACCAACATGGACAGCCAAGTCTTTTACAAAATACTACAAATCTGCAGAAGAATCTCTAACAGTCCATTAACTGTGCTTTTTACATTTAAGTTATTTTTTAACGACCTCTTATAAAACCTCAAAACGCTAGAAAGTCTGCAAGGCTTCTGGAGTGAAATCAACAAAAGACATCAAACTGCTCAACTATAACCCATAACGCAACCAGTCAAGTTCACTTACTGTCTAAACATTTTTCACATTCCTGGCTTGAGAATTCCCAGGGCAGACTTTATGCAATTTGGGCTTAATCCCTAAGATGGACTGAGTTTTGGCAGCACAGAGGGAGCTCACTTCAAAAGGCCCAGTGGAGGAGAGTATGAGAGAGACCCAGTGAGCGCTGTGTGGTGGAGGGGGACTGAACGCAGCCCAACACAAACACAGCCTCAGCCTCTGACTGGGCCAGCTGCTGGTAATGGGATTAAAGAGAAACAAAAGAATGGAAACACAGGGCTAAGGTTTCTCCTTCCTGCATTACCCTCGGCGTGTTAAGAAGGCATTTCCTGTGGAACGATGCCATCCTTCTGCGGAATCTCTCTACGGATGAGTTAAGGGGAGAGGGGAAGGAAAACTAAGTTTGGGCTACTAGGCCTGCTCAGACTGTGGCAGTTTTCCTTCCCATAATTAATCAACTCGGAGATGAACTTCTCCTGAACAGCCTACAGGCTTATTACAAAGCTTTGGGTAGACAAACAAAACATCTTCCCAAAACAGAACTTCCCTTCCACCCTCAATACCTATATAAATTGCTTCATTCGTTTAAGTGTTTTTTTTACACCTCCCCAAATCCGTCTCCAAGAGCACTGCCCTGACTTTGGAATTCTGGGTCAGATCACGGTAGGGTCCAACCTGACTAGCCTGGCGGTCTAATTCGGAGAGTTTGAACAAAAGCAGCCACTTCAAAACAGCCTGTTTGTGTGTGGGGGGGGGGAGGGGAGTCCCCTCGATGGGACTAATTGAGAGGATCCCACTGGGGAGAGAGTGGGAAACATGGGTACCCCCAGTAAGACTGCATTATCCCAATAGGTATACAAGTCGAAGTGCATTTATCCCATAGGAACCACAGGCTACATTTGCTCCCAGAGTCTTAAGGGACAATACCATGATCTCTCTGGCCCGTACTCTTGCCACATCCAGAAGAAAAGACGCACCTTCTCACATAGACCTGATAAAAGTATATAGAACGTAGACCAATGGCTACAGGGTGTGTGAGAAACTATTAACGTCCATTAAGGACATAAAAACGAGGGAGGTGGGTGTCACACTATAATGAATTGATGAAGGGGGTGGAAGTGGGAGAATTTGTGAAAGCTCTTCAAAAAGGCCAAACCAGGCTTAAAACATTTTAACGCTATCCTGAAAACAGAATTTAACACGCACTTAAATGCCAAAGCTGAGATGAAGTGTGAAGAAACATGCAGAAACTCAAAAGACAAATTCTGTCTCACAAAAATGTTATGCATTAACCCAGGCTTCTCCTGATTTGAACATCTGTAGAAAATGGAGCTTATGATCTGTGTGTGTGTGTGTGTGTGTGTGTGATAGTGACATTAGTGAGTCCAGCGGAGACTGAACAATCCAATTGAGTAATGGTCCAGCATAAACATGTGTTTTCAATGTAACATAGTAGGAGGAAGTTCCGTTTCAAAGCACTTTGAGTGATTGATTTTCACAATATAGGGGATGATTAGTAAACCTTGACACCCCCCGTCTGTCAATACCTCACCCACTCTGGAGCAGGGGGCTGGATAGACGGGCGCCTGCTGTTACTGTGGGGTCCTGCTGCCACAAGCTACACCTATTAATTGGGGCCTGGAACTACACTACATGTATTCCTTCATTCATTCATTCATTTCATTGGGGACAACGCACATTAATTAACATCCATATTACAATAATGCAACATCCCATGTAAATGTGCCGGGGTTAGCCGAAAGATCATTTTGCACCCGTAGTCCCAGGGCAGCCAAGGACAATTACACAGCCATAAAGAAATACACATTAAAACAATAGAATAATATATTATTGGATGTAATATGTTGTTCTAACAACTACTATTCTGCCCTTGAGTACAGGATGGCAGCCCAACTACACTATTATCAACTGTCGTCTTATGTATGAGGAACCACAGATAACTCAGGTTTGTACAGGTTTGGATAGATTTAAGCCATGTTTTCTATTTAAATGTAAAAGTACAATAATCAGTGCAGCTTCTCAAGTCCATGGGCACTGCATTCCAGTATATTGTAGCTCGAACAGAAAAGTCCGATTGACCGATTTTAATGTGTTGAAAAGGGAGGTGCTTTCTTTGAGCATGATATGCCAGCATAGGGGTGGAGGGGCAAGACCATGCAGGATCTTAAAGACAAGGCTTACATACTGTTAAAAGCTATCCAGACTAAATTAATTATGTTTCTAAATGATATGACAATGGTGGTCACGGTTTGGTTTGTTATCAAAAATCTTAAGCATTTGTTTGTAGTGATTCAATTGGTTTCAGAATAGTAGCTCCTGCTTGTGACCAGTATGTGAGGAAACATCTCAGATGTGAGAAGATCATAGCATGCATATATAGTTTGGCGGCCTCCAGAAGAAGGAAAGGTCTTATAAACCTAAAGTTGGATAATCCAAACTTGACCATGTTCACCACCTTCACATGTTTCTTAAATGTCAAGTTGGAGTCCAAAATGACACCAAGATACCTGAAGTTAGACACAACTTTCAGATTCTCCCCATTAACAAGAACAGCTCGTTGGGAAGAATCAATGGTGTTCTTAGAGAAGAAGAACATAAACAGTCTTGTCGATATTTAAATGCAGGCAAGAATTGGTCATCCATTTAGAAACGTATCATAGCTTCAGTTAACAACTAGTTGTCTATTGTCTGAGTGTAAATACAGAACTGTATCGTCTGCATACATCTACAGGTTACATTTGGGGCCTAATATTGACCCTTGAGTCCGACTGAGTGTCTCCCCAAACGAACCCTTTGACTTCAGTTTGTCAGATAGGAATACATCCAACTAATGACTTCATTAAAAGGGAGGATAGTTTGGATCGGAGGACCTCATGATTCACAGTATCAAAGGCCTTTTTAAGATCCAAAAAGACTGCGCCGACTTCACCACCTATGTCCAGTTGAGATTGAATGCACTCCAGAAAATAGCAATGGGCTGTTTCGGTAGAATGGTTAGATCTGAATCCAAATTGTATTTGATGGATGGCGTTGCCCTGAATGAGGTGATCAGCCAGATGTTCAACCACCCATATTTCCGCTACTTTCGATAGCACTGGAAGAATGCTTATATGTTTTCCACCAGTGTTGGGTCACCAGATTTTAAAAACAGGCATCACTGCAGCAGACTTCCAAGCACCAATATTTGATGGACAGACTAACTATATGGACAGTAGCCTCGGTTTTTCTAATGACTGCCTTGCCTGGTTCACCAACTACTTTCCAGACAGAGTTCAGTGTGTCAAATCAGAGGGCATGCTGTCCGGTCCTCTGGCAGTCTCTATGGGGATACCACAGGGTTCAATTCTCGGGCCAACTCTTTCCTCGGTATACATCAATGATGTTGCTCTTGCTGCGGGCGATTCCCTGATCCACCTCTACGCATACTTTTGGCCCTTCCTTGGACACTGTGCTATCTAACCTCCAAACGAGCTTCAACGCCATACAACACTCCTTCCGTGGCCGCCAACTGCTCTTAAAAAGCTAGTAAAACCAAATGCATGCTTTTCAACCGTTCACTGCCTGCATCCGCACGCCCGACTAGCATCACCACCCTGGATGGTTCCGACCTAGAATATGTGGACATCTATAAGTACCTAGGTGTCTGGCTAGACTGTAAACTCTCCTTACAGACTCATATCAAACATCTCCAATCCAAAATCAAATCTAGAATCGGCTTTCTATTTCGCAACAAAGCCTCTTTCACTCACGCAGCCAAACTTACCCTAGTAAAACTGACTATCCTACCGATCCTCGACTTCGGCGATGTCATCTACAAAATGGCTTCCAATACTCTACTCAGCAAACTGGATGCAGTTTATCACAGTGCCATCCACTTTGTTACTAAAGCACCTTATACCACCCACCACTGCGACCTGTATGCTCTAGTCGGCTGGCCCTCGCTACATATTCGTCGCCAGACCCACTGGCTCCAGGTCATCTACAAGTCCATGCTAGGTAAAGCTCCGCCTTATCGCAGTTCACTGGTCACGATGGCAACACCCAGCCGTAGCACGCGCTCCAGCAGGTGTATCTCACTGATCATCCCTAAAGCCTCATTTGGCCGCCTTTCCTTCCAGTTCTCTGCTGCCTGTGACTGGGACGAATTGCAAGGGAGACTTTTATCTCCCTCACCAACTTCAAACATCTGCCATCTGAGCAGCTAACCGATCTCTGCAGCTGTACATAGTCCATCGGTAAATAGCCCACCCAATTTACCTACCTCATCCCCATACTGTTTTTATTTATTTACTTTTCTGCTCTTTTGCACACCAGTATCTCTACCTGCACATGACCATCTGATCATTTATCACTCCAGTGTTAATCTGCTAAAATTGTAATTATTCGCCTACCTCCTCATGCCTTTTGCACACAATGTATATAGACTCCTTTTTTCTACTGTGTTACTGACTTGTTTATTCCATGTGTAACTCTGTGTTGCTGTCTGTTCACACTGCTATGCTTTATCTTGGCCAGGTCACAGTTGTAAATGAGAACTTGTTCTCAACTAGCCTACCTGGTTAAATAAAAGGTGAAATAAAAAAATACATTAAAAAAAATGTACAATAGGGGCAATCAGAGAATGTGTCCCTCTTCAGGAATAGTGTCTAGATCAAATACATATTGTTCTAAAGCTCCTGAAGAAGCTAATAATACTGTCCCCTACTGACGCTGAGATTTCAGGAGTTCTGAATATTGGTTTATTGTTATCTATGGGAGTGAGAACTGTGGTCTTGGTTGAAAATCTTTGCGCCAGTTCTCTGACAAAGTCAACAAAATACATTTTTTCAAAGATGGTGGATATAAAAAAAATCGGAGTCTTGAGTTAGTATCCCTTAACTCAAGTTGTTTTTGGTACTTTTCAGCTCCTTTCCCTGTCAGTTTGTTGAGGATTCCCAAATCACTTTGCCATTTCCAGTTGCTTCATTGATCACTAAGAAAGAACTCTGGCTTTTTTATATTCCTTTTACCACCTTATTTCTCAGTGCTGTAAATATATATCTGTCATCATTCTGACCAGACTTCAGTGCTTTTTTCAAGGAAAGATCCTGTTCTCTCATCTGCCTCCAGAGGTCCCCGTTGAGCCATGGTAGAGAAGTTTCCCGTCTTGGCTTACGTTGAAATTTCATTGTCAATAGCTGATAGAAATGTTCTGTATGCAGACTCTGGGTCTTCATTGCTTAACAGATCAGACCAGTCAATTTGACTAAAACTGCATCGCAGTTACTCTGCTCACCTTTCGGGATTTTTTTTTTATCGTACTGTTGCACATTAATATGGTTATTTTCTCTTGAAAAGCCATGTTAGTGACAGAGGTAATGCTCACATACACATAATGTCCTTCTCTGAAACAGTTCAAATCAAATCACATGCGCCGAATACGACAAGTGTAGACCTTACCGTGAAATGCTTACTTTACAAGCCCTCAACTCTTTCTTAAACTACTGTACTGTTGGTGAAGAAAATATTTACCAAATACACTAAAATAAAAAATAAATAAAATAACAATAACAAGGCTATGTACACAGGGGGTCCTGCAAGTTTTGTTTTCGCAGTTTATATTGAAATCGCCCATGAAGATAGATCTCCTTTTTTTTACCTTTATTTAACCAGGCAAGTCAGTGAAGAACACATTCTTATTTTCAATGACAGCCTGGGAACAGTGGGTTAACTGCCTGTTCAGGGGCAGAATGACAGATTTTTACCTTGTCAGCTCGGGGGTTTGAATTCGCAACCTTCCGGTTACTAGTCCAACGCTCTAACCACTAGGCTACCCTGCCGCTCCTTCTTATGATAATACAGGTTACTCAAATATAGATTATTTCAAAATCATTCATGTTCCACCATTCAGCAACGATTTTGAGTATGTGGACACCTGGTCGTCAAACATCTCATTCCAAAATCATGAATATGGAGTTGGTTCCCCCTTTGCTGCTATAACAGCCTTCACTCTTCTGGGAAGGCTTTCCACTAGATGTTGGAACATTGCTGTGGGGACTTGTTTCCATTCAGCCACAAGAGTATTAGTGAGGTCGGGCACTGATGTTGGGCAATTAGGCCCGTCTTGCAGTCAGCATTTCAATTCATTCCAAAGTTGTTCGATGGGGTTGAGGTCTGGGCTCTGTGCAGGCCAGTCAAGTTCTTTCACACCAATCTCGACAAACCATTTCAATATGGACCTCGCTTTGTGCACGGGGGCATTGTCATGCTGAAACAGGAAAGGGCCTTCCCCAAGTTGTTGCCACGAAGTTGGAAGAACAGAATCGTCTGGGATGTCATTGTATGGTGTAGCATTAAGATTTCCCGTCACTGGAACGAAGGAGCCTAGCCCGAATCGCGAAAAACAACCCCAGACCATTATTCCTCCTCCACCAAACTTCACAGTTGGTACTATGCATTGGGGCAGGTAGCATTCTACTGGCATCCACCAAACCGAGTTTCGTCCGTCAGACTGCTCTATGGTGAAGCGTGATTCACCACTCCAGAGAACACGCTTGCACTGCTCCAGAGTCCAATGGCGGTGAGCTTTACACCACTCCAGTCGACTCTTGGCATTGGGCATGGTGATCTTAGGCTTGTGTGCGGCTGCTCAGCCATGGAAACCCATTTCATGAAGCTCCCGACGAATTGTTATTGTGCCGACGTTGCTTCCAGAGGCAGTTTGGAACTCATTCGTGAGTGTTGCAACCGAGGACAGACAATTTTAACAGTACCGGGTGGTCCCATTCTGTGAGCTTGTGTGGCTTCCACTTTGCGGCTAAGTCGTTGGTGCTCGTAGACATTTCCATTTCATAATAACGGCACTTACAGTTGACCTGGGCAGTTCTACCAGGGCAGAAATTTGATGAAATGACTTGTTGGAAAGGTGGCATCATATGACAGTGCCACATTGAAAGTCACTGAGCTCTTCATTCTACTGCCAATGTTTGTTTATGGAGATTGCATGGCTGTGTGTTTGATTTTATACACCTGTCAGCAGCGGGTGTGGCTGAAATTGCCTAATACACTAATTTGAAGGTGTCCAAATACTTTTGTGTATGTACAGTTGAAGTCGGAAGTTTACATACATTTAAACTCAGTTATTCACAATTCCTGACATTTAATCCTAGAAAAAATTCCCTGTCTTAGGTCAGTTAGGATCAGCACTTTATTTTAAGAATGTGAGATGTCAGAATAATAGTAGAGATAATGATTTGTATGTATGTATGTATGTATGCATGCATGCATGTATGTAGAACAGGTTATCAACACAACAGCTTTAGTCCAGATTTGACATACAGACGTACAGGATTCTGGACAGCTGGGAAAGCAAAGATCCCATAGCCAGAGGCTCCGTTTGGACTGTAGAAACAGATCTGGCTCACACTGAAGGCCATGGAACTTCAGCCTACTTAAGGCTATAAGCACAGGTTTTTGGCAATGTAAACAGTGAGCTTCCTCTCGGCCTATAACGGACTGGCTAGTCCTGTGATAATCCTAACATTTCCTGGTTCACATCTGTACAGAAGCACTAAAAACCGCAGGTTTCCTCTCAGTTGACAGAACATGACAGCCCAGGGAAAATCAAGGCATGACATTGGAAATTAACGCGAGACAAAAAAAGTGCCTCACAACATTGAGTCAAGCTGGTATTATACTGCAAGACATTTAGAAGCAGACACCATGTGTAAGTTAATTTACTATAGGCTACAATGAGAGCATTCTGAATACCTTAGTGTGTCATTTTACAGAAGAACACATAACCAAGCAATTAGATAATCCAGGTCTTGTCCTTAAAGGCCCAGTGCAGTCAAAAACATGAATTCCCTGTGTTTTATATATTTCCACAAGGCTGGGATAATACTGTGAAATTGTGAAAATTCTGATAATGCACTTTTAGTATTAAAGCTCTTTGAAAGGACCACCTGAAATATCAGCCTGTTTTGGCAGGATTGATCTTTGGCCTGCTTGGTGATATCACCAGGAGGTAAAAATAGTCCAATAAGAGTTCCAAACCTCTCTGCCAATAACACCTAGTTTACCATTTTCTACTTCCCACTCAGACCCAGACCGTCCTAGCAAAATTCTTGCTTGAGAAATCGCTCTTTGCTAAGAAGATATTTTAGTTTATTTTAACATTTTAATTGAAAACAACATCACAGTAAGGCACTTAAGTGTTCCCCAGAAATGTTTTTATATTGCAATAAAAGTGGCTGCATTGGACCTTTAAGTATCTTTGTTCTCTGAAGCAGACCTGTAGACTTTGATCAGATCACCTGTAAATCCTACATAATTGATTATGTGCTGCAGCTTTAGGATGACCTGCACATCGGTTCCTTCCAACAGTATACGAACACACTGGTACATGCATGTTCACACACCCCTCCCCCTATCTCCTCTCAACACCAGTCTCACATCCGCCACCAGGCACAGTGTATAGACTCAAGCAGGCCTAGCTTGGGTTCTCAGGGGTTTGATTACATGGATGAGAGCACTCTTTCACCTCCCACCGAAAGAAAAGGCCTGCCCTCCTCCTCTCCCCCCTGCCGCCCCTCTCTGTTTTCCCAGAGGGGGCTCTAGCCATCTGCCCCCTCCTCTTCCCCTCCCATCCTATCCCTGGTCCTACCCTGCCAAGGCTGGACAGTGGGAAAGCTGCTCGGCATACAATAGCAGGGCCACTGTAACGCTCCATCTTCTTGTTTAGCTCGGCAAACCTGTGGGGAATCTGAGGAATTCAGCCACTGTTCTCAGGAGTTCCATTGTGGGAATTCCAGCACAAAGGCTGGGGGAAGCCTGGGCTGTAATTAGAAGAAGAGACAAGCTTTCCTCTGATGCATGACTTCCCATCACAGGAGCAAAACAAAGCCCATACAAAACACAGTGGCCACTGTGAAAGGGGCAGTTGTACAACAACAGTACC
This sequence comes from Oncorhynchus masou masou, assembly GCF_036934945.1. Taxonomy (NCBI): domain Eukaryota; kingdom Metazoa; phylum Chordata; class Actinopteri; order Salmoniformes; family Salmonidae; genus Oncorhynchus; species Oncorhynchus masou. Next base: position 34,300,309 of record NC_088243.1, on the reverse strand, counting down.
ATCCCCACTGAGCATCTAACCCCAACTGTGTATGTTGAGCTTCTTTAAACTATATCACTTTTTCCCCTAGTGCTATAAGGAAAACGTGTGGGTAGGACTGTCCAAGTGTACATTCTGACATCATGGACCATCCTGTTTACTGCCTAAACTTGTCCTGAATATGCTTTTGGTGAGATTATCATCAGCTGATCTGTTGGTGTGTTTCTCTACGCTATTTGTGTTTGGTCCTTGACTTTAAAGTGTAATTTGCCATGCAGGGCCAATCTTGAACAAAGATTAGACTTTTAACCAGGGTCCCCAACAAGACAAAAGTAACAGTCGAGGGGACTTGTGCTAATCTGTGGAGGGTGAGATAGACAATGACTGATAAGGGAGCAGACATCACACTCCTGGCTTGTGTTAATCAGATCAACAGGCTGTCTCTAGCTCTAGGGTCCAGCCAACCTCAGTCACACCGGGGATACCTCACACAGTCAGCAGCTAATGAGAGGAGGAGGTGGGATGCTGACAGAGGTTGAGGAGGTGAGATTCTATGACTGGGGGGGGGGGTTACACCTGTGAATGTACTCGGCATGTGAAAAAATAAATAATAAACATCAACAGAACGATAGACAGAGAAAGGGACCAAGGGGAGAAAAGAGTGCCACAGGCACAGGAAACCTCCCTGTGAGTTACTCCTGGCTAGTCTCCGAGCATGTCAGTCACCTCCAAGTTTCAACAGTACACAAAATGGAAAGACCAGTTCTGGGTCGCCGAGTTTATTCCTGTACTCTTATTAAGTCCTTTTTCACAGCTCTGGCTTCCCCTGCATGGGCTGGTGAACAACAATTAGAGGACATACACGGCAATGGGCAGTTCTGTGGACATTCTAATTCAGTGAGGTCTGGAGCTGTGCGTAATGCTGGTGGTTTTAGAACTACCTCTCACCCTCACATAAACATGCATCCCTCTGCAGCCAGCCACGCTGCTCATAAACCTTGCACAAACAACCGCTCAAGACAGCAACAAAATAGCCACCAAAATGTCAGAAAACTCTGTTGCGCCACAACCCCACAACTTGTCTTTTTCCTGGCCCTCCATGCTCATATTGTTGCAGGTCTGTTTTTAACAGTAGTCTTAGCGTAACCAAAGTCTTTGTGCGACTAACACACCTCCCAGAACTTGCCAGTCGTTTGAAAAACTGTTTTGACCATGTCAACAACTACTCTCAGCCTCCACCATGTCAACAACTACTCTCAGCCTCCATGTCAACAACTACTCTCAGCCTCCATGTCAACAACAACTACTCTCAGCCTCCATGTCAACAACTACTCTCAGCCTCCATGTCAACAACTACTCTCAGCCTCCATGTCAACAACTACTCTCAGCCTCCATGTCAACAACTACTCTCAGCCTCCATGTCAACAACTACTCTCAGCCTCCATGTCAACAACTACTCTCAGCCTCCATGTCAACAACTACTCTCAGCCTCCATGTCAACAACTACTCTCAGCCTCCATGTCAACAACTACTCTGTCTCCACTATGTCAGCTTCTATACCATTACTACATCCCTCCAGGCTAAACCATAATTGCAGTCTTTCTGAGGTTGTCCCTTCAGTCTTCACAGAGAGAGAAAACCGCCATGCCTCATCCCAGCGTGGCAGAGGACACCTACACTAGGCCCAACCATAGGCTCATACTGTAGATATGGCAAGGAGGTTTTCCTGACGATGAAACCTGACCAAGGAAGAACTCTGGACCCTACTCAGACAGCTAAAGAGTCTGCCAGTACAGTGAACTGAAAACAGTGGCCTCTTCTCTCCGTGTCTGGTGTATGACCATGGTGGCCTGGTATGCTGATTACAGGCTAGTAGAATAGGTCTGTCATGGAAGCCAACAGAAACCACAACAAAAACATGCAGGCTGGGGAGGGAGAAACGTGCACAGCTCATTTAGGTGGTTATTGACAAACCACATTTCTATGGGAACCGTATATGGGTCAGACTCAAACAAAAGACACTTGTGAAGATATCAGCTGCCATTGATGAAACGGGGGAGCGGGAAAAAATCTTGGAAAGATTTACAGCCTACACACATCCAGTTCAGGGATAGAGGAGAAGGGGGGGGGCATAAAGTCATCAGCACACACAGGACAGAAAACGCCATGTCATTAAACACGGGTAAAAAGCAATATGCTGGAAATCAACACCACAATGACGGGCTGTATCGCTTTCATTGAAATTTCACAGCCATCCAAATGCCCTCTTACTCAGATTATATACTGTACATTGGAACTGAAATGAACATTTGAATGTAATATGAGTCCCGACAGCTAGCGCTCAGATCCTTCGGAACAGAGGGAGATGAGTCGATCCTGTTCTCTGTGTGGGAGAGACTGATGGTGAGTCACCTTCAGTGGTATGCCATCTGTGAGTGACAGCGTGACCAGCCAGTGTGACACAAACAGGGCACAACGCAGACAGACATCCATATCACTGCCAGGCAGTGGCACAGCACACAGGCTCCTTCTCTGCCATGTTAATGCCATGCCTGGGTCCAGTGCTGGGGAAAGTACCCAATTGTCATAATTGAGTAAAAGTAAAGAGAACTTAATAGAAAATGATTCAAAAGTGAAAGTCACTCAGTAAAATACTACTTAGATCAGCCACCTAAGTCTAAAAGTATTTGGTTTGAAATATACTTATGTATCAAATGAACAAATAATTTAAAAAAAATCCTTATATTAAGCAAACCAGACTGCACAATTCTTGTTTTATTTATTTATTTACGAATAGTCACACTCCAACGCTCAGACATCATTTAAAAACAAAGCATTTGTGTTTAGCGAGTCCGCCAGATCAGAGGCAGTAGGGATGTTGGGCCATTTTCTGCCCTGCTAAGCATTCAATATGTAACGAGTACTGTATGGAGTAAAAAGTACTTTTTTTTTTTTAGGAATATAGTGAAGTAAAAGTACAAGTCAAAAATATAAATAGTTTAGTACAGATGCCCCCCCCCCCCAAAAAAAAGACTTGTAAAGTACTTTCGTAAAACTACTTTATACCACTGCCGGGGTCTCACGCTCTCTCTCTGACACACAACATTTTCTAGATCTCTTATGATGCATGTGAGTGACACACAAACAGATAGGAAGAACTCCCACAAATCCTGAATGATCGACCAGTTCCTTCTGGCATTGGAACAGTAACACGGCAATAATCTTCTTTTTTTAACCACAAAAACACACCCTTTTCATTTCCAGGTGTGCTTCTCTTGTTTGAACCTTTCTACGCACCTGTTCCATGTCTCTCAACACGATCATGACAGAACAAAAATGATTAACAGATTATTGTAAATTAAATCCACCGAAATTATCTGTCAACGTAAATTTACTGAACAGAGAAGTCTGCTCACCTCCTCGATTACCTACTTAAGCAGAGAATGCACAAGAGTATCCTTTTGGGTGCTAGCACGGAAGTGTTTGAAATCCTCCATACCCCTCTTTGAGTCAGCTGTTTTCTCTGAGAAAAAGCATCCACATATTTAAAAATGATACGCTACTTATCCTTTCATCTATAAAATGTCTTGCACATCTAGTTCAATTCGCTTCTATAACTTTAAACATTTATTTTGGGATTCCACCCCATTAATGATCATTTGCCTGATGACGTGATTGTGGAAAAGGAGAGTCATTTCAATCAAGAGCATTTGTTTCTACGTTTCCTGCCCTGAGCTCCCTCATTACCTCTGACCTTTTTCAAAAGAAGGCGTTGAGAGGACGGAGGAGAGAAGTGATACGAGTCGAGCAAAACCAATTGAGATTTTCTCTTTGTCTGAGTCAGGCCGCACCCCTACCCTTCCTGTTTAAACAAATGCAGGTGCTGCTGTGTAGCTAAATATTATAGTTCGACCATTCAAAACACACCTCAATTCTTTTGTAGTGCCCATTCAGCGTAGGTTGACAAGGAAAAGTGTGTTTGAAATTCAAGGGCTTAGTACTTCTGTTTGTGGAGAGGATTAGTATGAATTTGACATGATATTAGCATTTGAATTCATCAGACAATAGAACACAGCAGGCCATTCGGCACCGCTGCAAATACCCACACAGAACATGACACAGCACTAACAAGTACTCTATGAAGGAGCAGACCTCTGGAAAAGCAAATGTGCCAGTGAATTCTTCTAAGATATTGGTGGAAAACTAGGTTGATGGTCATTCCATGAAAGCCCAGTCCCTGGAGTGTAAAGGGGAACCCTGGCAGAAGGAACTAAAGACAAAGCCTTTAAAGCATGTGTCAGTTTTTCCCCTTAAGAGGTATGACTTCAAATGGGAGGTATTTTGAATATTTCTCTGTGAAATTTTCACAACTCTCCTTTAACTACAAAACAAAAAAAAGGTGACTCCCAGTCCCATCACATTTGAATGAAAACTGAAGCGTGGCACATCCATGTTGCCTTATCTACCCCTTGTTAGTGATGTCATAAAACTGTACACACACACACACACACACACACACACACGACTTGCAATTAACCAAAAAGACAGTGGGATTTCCCAAGGGTCCACCAGGTGTTTTTCATATCCTGGTTGAACCTCCCTCATCCTCATCCATCCATTTCTCTCACCACCCTGCTTACCATGGCCGTAGGGCCACAGTAAGGAGAGCCACACCAGGGAGCCCAGGGACTCAAAGAACTGCTAGAGGAATGTGGAAAAAGAAAGCGGGTCCATCACAGCTGCTTTGTACATCAGGACATTTGAATGTAGGGAGTTAACAAGAGGTGGCTGATCTAAAGAGGCAATTACAGTGTGTAAACATCTCTAGCTAGATATGGATGCCTGCCAACACTTAGAGTACATTGACAGACCTGAATGGATGGAAAGAAGCACATTCTGAATGAAAAGAAGCACACACCAATCCTCGTTATAGGATTGTGTTGGACCACTGAAATGGTCATATTCTCCTTGAGACAGGAGATATCAGTAGTCTGAGGGCTAACATATCAGTTAAACTACAAAAGGCAGACATTAATAGATCTGTCTTCGACTAAAAAAAAAAAAAAAAAAAAAAACTTGGCCGACGAAGAGTCGTCTGTCATTTCGGCAAGTCGATTGGTCAAAATGTTTAAACATGTATTTTGCATATGTAGACACATTATGTTTTTTTTTAATCAAATCAACTATTTTCAATTAGCTTGTCTGATGCTTTAAGCACACAGGTTGATTAAATAATTAGGACACACACTTGACTAGAGGTAGTACGACAAACAATTGATTTGATTATGCCGGGCCGGGCTCAGACTTGCTGCGCTGTGTTTAAAAACGACAGTGAGTGACTGTGACTAGCACCCATTGTCTCCTCTCTCCTCCCAGCTGCAGCGACCACCACACATCAACAGTGTGTATAGTGTTGTCTCCCTCTCCTCCCTGCTGCAGCGACCACCACACATCAACAGTGTGTATAGTGTGGTCTTCCTCTCCTCCCTGCTGCAGCGACCACCACACATCAACAGTGTGTATAGTGTTGTCTCCCTCTCCTCCCTGCTGCAGCGACCACCACACATCAACAGTGTGTATAGTGTTGTCTCCCTCTCATCCCTGCTGCAGCGACCACCACACATCAACAGTGTGTATAGTGTGGTCTCCCTCTCATCCCTGCTGCAGCGACCACCACACATCAACAGTGTGTATAGTGTGGTCTCCCTCTCCTCCCTGCTGCAGCGACCACCACACAGCAACAGTGTGTATAGTGTGGTCTCCCTCTCCTCCCTGCTGCAGCGACCACCACGCATCAACAGTGTGTATAGTGTTGTCTCCCTCTCCTCCCTGCTGCAGCGACCACCACACATCAGTGTGTACAGGGCTGTCAGTGTTGCTGAAGCTGCAACATAATTACAGCCATTTCTGACTATAAAGTTGTTACTGAAATCCCTAATTTGTTTAGGAAAAACATTCCCTATTCCCTCAACCCTAGCTCTCTTTACGTGACGCATGTATGCATCGCATGCACATGACTAATATGGCCTGGCATGTCAATCACATCAATAAATTGGTTATAACAAACTCTGAACACCATAACGGAAAAACGGATGCAGAGGACGTGACAAATAAACTAGAAAACTGAGGAATGTTTAGGCTACTGGTTGCTCATGAGATAAAAGGGGAAGTCAGATGTGTGGAATTGTTCTCAACACCAATATAATGGTTAACTGTGCCATTATGCACATCGAAACATGGTCTAGGAAAAGGCGCCAATTCAACAGCGCACCGATGTGTTTCTGAACCGCAAACAGCCACCACTATCCAACGCGGGAGAAAGCTAATTTGTTATAAAATAATATTATTTTTATTAGTGTTGCACCATTGGTCCTATGTAATATAACCATAAACAATTTCAGTAGCACATGTGCCATCCCCACGGCCTTCACAATAGATTAGTCCACTTAGACAGGCACAAATCAGACCGGTCTTGTAAATCATGAGATAGATATCTATCTATTATTTTTTGGGGCTACTGCTCGACTAAAGAAATCTTGGTCGAGCAACCACCTTTCGACTAAATGGGTGCAGCCCTAGACATTACTAGGGTTGAAAGGGGTCGGAATTCTTCCGGAAATTTTTCATGGGAAGTTAAGCCCTGGAATTTTGCTTAAATTCATTAAAAAAAAGTTAGCTTATAACCGTGAACTTTTTTTGTGGGATACACGTAAGGCAATTCTAGGTATTGTGGAATATTTCGTTTAAACTATCCCCAATTCAATGGAATTGCTCCTCTGCATGCACAGTGCATTCTTCCATCACATGTACAGCTGATTCTCAAGATCTCGCACACTAATGAGATGCTATTGAGCCCACACTGCTACACTGTCTGAGCCAAGGACTACATGCTTTCTAGTAAGTTTTGATTACAATACTGGGTGGGGTGAATATATTTTATGTGACATACATAATTTGTGAACTTGTAAATAGTAGCCTACAGCAAAGTGTTTAAATAATTTCTAACTTGTTAATTTCTGCTAGTTAGCTTTTGCTATTATGTGGGTTTTAGCTTGCTTGAGCCTGCTAACTGAGGAGTGTTAATTCACCTGTTTCCATACATGTTTCATTTTCAAACATTTATTTTACAAAGGAGTTAATCTAACTGCTTAACTATTTATCTCTTCATGGAATTATATTTTTATTGCTAATTTTTTTTCAAATCTTTACAGGAAAATGCCACGGGCACTATCTGGAAAAGCTGTGTACATTTGCAAATACTGTGCCAAATCATGTGAAGAATGCAACAAAGATGCAGAATCATCTGGCCATGTGCATAAAGCTCACAACAAGCAACCTCTGATAAAAGTCCCTTTACTTCTATTGAGGAGACACCTTATCGATAGCAACAGCTCACGGCCCTCCTGAAATCAGATTGGTTTTTTGACAATGGAGGAACGTAGTCAGAGAAATGCTGATGAGTGTCTTGCTCTAGCTGTGTATGCAACTGGTTCCAGTCTGATGCTCACAGGCATTGGAAAATATTTCTGAATGTATTTCGCCCAGCATACACCCCTCCAACCAGACATGCTGTATCTACTCATTTGCTGGATGCAGAGTTCAACAGACTTCAAGTGAAGGTCAAGAAAATCATAGAGAAAGCAGACTGTGTTGCAACCATCTCTGATGGGTGATCGAAGGTTGTGGGCAAGGAAAAATTAACTACATCATCGCCACCCCTCAACCAGTATTTTACAAGAGCACAGACACAAGGGACAACAGGCACACCGGTCACTACATTGCAAATGAGCTGAAGGCAGTCAATGACCTTGGACCACAGAAGGTATTTGCACTGGTGACAGACAATGCTGCGAACATGAAAGCTGGGGATCATTCAATATTCCCTTTTGTTGTTGTTCAGTGAAATCATCCCATGTGATGAGTCAACTCATTTAAAGTTCAATTCATAACAAAAAATGATAATTCTATTGGAAGGATTTAATCATTTGCAATTATGTCTACTGATGATAAAGGTAGAAGGTTTATGTTTGTCTCCATATGATATGGTAAATATATCCAATGAAAAAAAAACATCTACATTTAAAATGGTATGAATATTAATTTGCATATATTTTCATTAATTCCCATAGAAAGTTTCCACCTCTGAATATTCCCCAAAATATGCACTCCTAGACATTACATGTGTTAATGTCAGCAGTGGGGATAGACAACATGAGGAATGCAATCTCTTGGGACAGCCTGTGGTTGGTAGAATGTAGACTTGCCTAGACATGTTCTCAACATGCGGTCTCACATATCATACAGTATATATGACCATCTAGGCATACTTGAGAACCACAAAATATTGCTCAATTCCCAGTATACAACATATGTTAATTTGGTTATAGCATGAGAGCGCTTAGGATAAATGAGCGAACAATAACAGTGCGAGGGGGAGTGAGAGGACTTGTATGTGTATATGCAGTGTGTTCTTTACAGAGAGAGGCTGAGCAGTCATTCTGGCTCAGGCATGTAAATCCTCTAGAAGCAACTGGTGGGGCAAGTGCATAAAAGGACATTCATGCGTGTTTTCACTGCTGATTCACTGAGGCAGTAGTTTGGTTCAGTAGCAGAAAGCCAGCCCAACACATTCCTGTCATATCCAGTGACTGTTATAGCATAGCTGACTCCATAATGCTTTGGTATTACCAGCAACACCACTGTAGTTTGCACTTCCTGCCCTTATCGAACAGGAGTATTTGTCACTGATGGCTTATTTGTTGTCACTGTGCATGACACAAAACACAATTAACAGACATTCTATTGTGAGGTCAAAATAAATACCAACCATTTCAGTTGTTTACAACACTATGTTAAGTCTAGAAATATCCCTCAGATGATTCCAAAGTTGAGGTACACCATCTTTCACTCTCAAGCGCACACACAAACAACTCTCTGCATGGGCAGTCAAGCACTATGCTGCAGTGACCCGTGTGTGCCCTGTGCAGTGCCACCTCAGGTTGCAGTTCTTTTCAGTCCAAGTGTTAAGCTCTGTGTGCGTTTGAGGCCAATACTCTTAGGGCAGACTGGGGCCAAACCTCTAGCAGCACTGCTAAACTCAGATGATCTGGGAGATTTGCGATGCACATGAAACGCAAACTGCCGCTGCCCAGTTTCCAGAGCATCATAAAATGAATGTTGGTGGATCATGCAAATGTCAACGGATTCTGGTTTACAGTTTGCAACCTTAATTTAACCTCAGAAAATATTGTGCACATTCTAATAAATGATTAAATCCTTGGCCTAACCACCATCTCACCCAATCCAACACTATTGCACACAACTAGGACAAGGGGGAAATATTAACGATGTATTAAGTCCCCATATGGTGAGCTCTTACCGGCCAGGTAAAACACATGGGACTGTGAGGAACAGGACAGGCAGCGCGCGACCATCGTCATCACTCTCAAGTCCCTGTCCCCCCGGTGAAAATCCTCTTACACAGCTTCCCAGAGGTCTAAAACCCTTCCCACTAGGAAGTCCCACAGATCTCTCTAGATCAATAATGCTGCTCTAAAGAGAGAATGACAGGATGGCTGGAAATTGGTTAGTGACAAAGGACATGGTTTTATCTGAATGATTTCCATGGAAAAACCTGCCTCTTTCATTTTATGAACGGGACACTAGTAGGGTGGAGGGGAGTTCCGTGGCGCTAAGACCAGTTCAGGTGACATGAACACCTGCCTCTCTGCTGGCTGTGTACACAGTCAATGCAGGTTATCATAGGGGATTAATAAAGCCTTCATTGTGAGGACTGTTCAAACATGTACCAGCGTACGGGAGGAGAGAGAAGTGCATTCTCATGTGTAGTAGAGAGACACATGGCTTAATAAGGGTCAACACTACGCGGCGACACGATTATTGTCTGATAAGAATCATGAGAAGGCCTCGGACATGCTCTATAAGCAACGGCACTGGGCATGAGTGCACTGCATACATAGCCTCGGAAAAGGTATTGCAGCACCCCCCACCCCTAAACATCTTCTTGAGGCTATGGTTGTACACTCATACCGCAGGCACATCACCGGATTTGGCATGCCAATGCACACTCTTTACTTTTGACATTTCCATCCTGTTACCTCATTGGGACAGATGTAGGCCACGAGATCAACCACTTGCTAATCGTGGCCCATTGCTTAAAAATAAACCTGTCGCTACATTTCTCACACCAATTACAACAGTCTGCATGCAAGAGCAGTTGCGATTGGAGTATTTCGTTGTCAAATTATGAAAACCTTGGAACATATCGTCACTGTAACAATAAACTGCTGATATTTATCTTAAAACTACAGTCAGCAGACAGTAATGTGAGTTTTGCCACACAAACTATGAATGCCTCTTCTTACTCACCAACTTGAACAGTATGTGTAAATTTACATGTTCAGAATGCCTGAACAAACTTGACACAATTTCCCATGTAAGTAGGAGGTAGGGTGAAAAAAACGTATTGAGTTGAAAGTGTGAAACTACTCAGCTGAATTTTGAACTAAACATTCTCAGAATATCATTAGCTCACCTCAGTCTGGGCATTCGTCATCGATTCAAGACTATATTTGGAAAATGACTGGAGTCTGCCATCAACTTCTAAACCCGGTGTGGTGTGCTTTTGTGTCTGTGTGCTTTTGTTTGTTAGTATCTATTGCAAAGGAACATTTGAATTTGAATTCAAACTTTATTAAGTGAATATCACTATATTAGTGCACAAGGTAGTAAGGTGAGTGGTGGCAGGTAGCCTAGTGGTTAGAGCATTGGGCCAATAACCGAAAGGTTGCCATTTTGAATCCCTGAGCCGACAAGTTGAAAAATCTGTCATAAGCAAGGCATTTAAACCTCCACAACAGCAGCTCCCCGGGAACCCAATGTGGCAGCCCCTGCAACCCTCCAATTCAGAGGGGTTTGATTTATTTAAGACCCCCATTAGCCGGCGCCAATGGCGACAGCTAGTCTTACTTGGGGTCTGACAACAAAAAATAGTTGACATGCATTACCATGTAGTGTGCGTGTGTTTCCATCTGTCAGTTAAACATACATGTCAGTACATACACACAACAAGTAGGTCACATTGGGGAAAGGCATTGTGAGGTGTTGATTTATTACGAGACAGTTAAAAGAGGAAGTCAAGTTTCAGTTGGACCTTGTGTGCTATTGACGATGAAAATAAATGTAATCCTTTTAATGATCGCTTGATGACCTGGTGAGAATGGTGCCACAGGACATCCAGTCAAACACAATGTTAAATGGAGAGATTTAACTAACCTTTCAGTCACAATATACATTCACGGACCACAACTAATAAGCTTCCAACAATCAAGTCAACAAACGTCTGTTGACCAAAAACACACTGAAGCAACCATGATCCCTCTGAAGAAAACAACCTTAGGGCAATTAGCACAGGCATCACTGGTGTTTGTTGAGTTCAAAGCGCATGTTAGGCACAAATGGGCCGTTGTCATTTTAGGTACAGCGACTGTTCATTGGCTGTCCACTGAACAGAGCCCTCTAAAAATCCAATGGTAAGACCCTCCAGTGGATAACTGCTGAGTCAGACAGGACCTGCTCGTTCTTCTCTCTGGCTGTGTACTGAGCTAATCCACCCTCCATCCACTGAACTGGCTCTATTCATTGGGCGCACAGAGTAACCCCCTACAATCCCTTTAGCACATCTACACACTGAACAGCAAGAGTAGGTGGCCTACACACCAGGTTTGCTTCATTCAGCAACTACATAAGAGCGGGTGGCTGTGGATTTTCAGTTCAGGGCAGTGAAAGTTTCTACTTCTTTCAAATAACATTACTCTGAAAAAAATCAAGACCCTAGGATATATCAAACCATTTCAGATCTGACTTTTCTCTTGGCATACAGATACTCAACCTGGTCTTATTCTGTATGTAACTGAGACACACCATTTAGTATGACATGTTACGTTTGGTATTGTTACTTAAGGCAAAAAGGAAAGGGAGGGTGGTTGGTCGGGTGTATAACCCGAACATCAAGCAACCCAAAGGTTACGAGTTCAAATCTCATCATGGAAAACTATTGCATTTGAGCAACTTTTCAAGTTAGCAAACCCTTCCCCCTAACCTAAATCCAAGCTAATGTTAACGAACCAGCTAACGTTAGCCACCGAGCTATAATTCGTTACATATCATTCATTTTGCAAATTCGTACCATATCGTACGAAATGGGTGATGGACATCCACATATTAATTAGATACCATACGAAACGTAACATATGATACTAAATGGAGTGTTTCGGATTTAAGTAGAGAATAATATGAAATGCTCTGAGACCAGGTTGAGATAATTCACTGGCAGATGGCCTTGGGTCATGCTGACATATTGTACTTGAAAGTTGAAACACCTTTTGAGACTTCAGATTTTGATAAGGACGAGCACAAGAGGACCTTCTATCCACCTAAAATGTTTCATATACTTCCCATGACATCTCTTGAAGCAAAGGTGGAGTGTAGCTGTGTATAGGGGACTGTTGATACTTCATATACCAGTAGCAGACAGTCACTTTACATGCCAACGTTGTGAAAGGGCTCAGGTAGTTCAAAGAAAATAGTCCTTTGGCGATGTCATACATTTCCATAACCAGCATTCCAGATTGAAGTCTCAGAGCAAGAACCTGCTGGGTGTTCCATACCACATTTATATATGATAACTTCATGAGCACCTATTGATGATAGTATCTTCTGGTCAGGGGGGGGGGGGGGTGTCATAAGATCTCGGTGATCCTCTGAACGTTAAAACGCATTGCTTGAGGCATGGTTTTGGAAACACAAGGAACTTATCTTTCATATCAGCAAAAAAATATTTTCACAAAACCAAAAGGTTAAACTACTACACACCTTTATTAGGGTCAGTGTTCCCTCGTAGCCTTATCTGCACGTTTGCATCCCTTGTTCATGGTAAGACATAGGATGCAACCGGTGGTAATTAGCTATCTAGTTTGCGCCGAACACCTGTGTGTAAGCCTAACTTGGGAGGAAGTGTAGTTTGACAACTGGAGGCACACACAGCTTGTGGATCTGTGCAAAACTGCTACAGTAAGTGTATCTTTTTTATTTGAAAGATTACTTCTTGCTGATATGAGAGGCATATCAGCATGTTTCGAAAACCGGTTTGAAAGCGATGATTACTGACGTTTCTAAACGTAAATACACTGCGTCTGAATTGTAACGTTAGTTGACATGGAGCCCACAGTTGGTGAATGTAAGGGCTGAACTAAATATGGATTAAAGTTTGAGAGCTAGGTGTTCCAATACAACATTTTGCAAGCTGTGTTTGTTTGACCCAAATATCACAGTTTTGAGTTGAGTCCAGTGTTTCAAGCATTTTGTCATAACTAGCTGACTGGGACAATTATACTTCCTTAAGACTCATTCAACTCAATTATGTATATAGTAAAAAATAACTATTGTAACATTGTGCTTGCGAAATTGTGAACCTACATATGACTGCACTGTTTTTGGTTATTACTCTAACAGTCAGATGCCAAAATGTATCGCGGTCTGAAGTCGACTTCTCAAAGAACAGTGCAAGTGGCACTACTGCGCCCTTCTCAAACAATGTTGCAATCTGGCTGGAAACGTTGTTCCACTTGTCACAATCATTGAGTGTCTGTCAAAGATAACACAGCTGTTACTTATAATATATTTTGAATCAAACTCCAAAACATTAGTCATTTACTATGTGTATATAAGAATATCTAAATAGAATATGCATATGTTTACCTTTGTTCTATGTGCAACAAGTTGTCAGGGACGACAGTTTGCAGCTGCACATAGTGGTTAACGAAACTTGAAATAACAAAAAGCGCGTTGCAGGGAATGGCGAATATGCGGTATTGGGTGCTGGTTTCAAGTTTCATATAGGGGTTAACATGGGCAATTATTGTGAAAGTGATCCATACCTTTCATCCAGTCGACAACTTGCTTTGGTGTCCACTTCGTTATTGGATCCATTGCTTGCATCTCAAACGAACTTAAACAATAATTAGAAAACGACCATACAAAATACTTTCGGTAGCCTACGATTGTCACTTTATTAATGTATTATCAAACTCCCATTGCTTCTTGATCTCTGTATAGCTGCTGTCTCTCTGTGATCCTCTTCTCTAGCTCGTATCCTCGGCGCACTCAGTGACTGGGAACTCTTTCACACGCATGGCTAGAGGCAGGAGTGAACCCCCCCATGGTTCTTCACTAGGCTTGAGATCAAGTTGCAGTTTATGCTCAGCTAAAACTACCCAACGGGGCGGAGCAATCAACACCACCACAAATAATGTGCGACGGGTGCAATTGCGGACCATATTTCGGGGCGTTCCTGCATATCTTTACACTTACATTTTTAAGTTAAGACAGGCGGGAGGCGTGGGTGCTCCAGAATAGTTGGTGGCGTTAATGTACAATAATGTGTCCTTTGCTGGCTGGAGCAACACTGTGTCGCTCACTAGCAAGCAGTGTGTCGCCATAGCCTCCCGTCTGCTGTGCTAGTGTAACAGTATAACTTTAGACCGTCCTCTCGCCCATACCCAGGCGCGAACCAGGGACCCTCTGCACACATCAACCACAGTCATCCACGAAGCATCGTTATCCATCGCTTCACAAAAGCCGCGGCCCTTGCAGAGCAAGAGGAACCACTACTTCAAGGTCTCGGAGCAAGTGACGTCACCGATTGAAACGCTATTTAGCGCGCACCACCGCTAACTAGCTAGCTATTTCACATCCGTTACACGAGCGGGGACGATCGGTAGACAGTGTCCTTCGCCTCCGTCGGGCATGTTTTTCTCCGGTACACAGCAGCCAGGGGTAACACTGTGTGCTAGCTAACTATCAAGCTAGCACACAGTCTCTAACTCGCTCGTTAGCTAGCATACGTGTCACCCCAGCCTTTCATCTGCTGTACTAGCGGGGGCGCCCGGTAAAGTGTCCTTCACTCCTCCCTGTCGGGCACTGTTTTCCCACAATTCTATTAACGATGGTGAGGGCAGGTGTTCGGCAGGCAGGAGCGAAGGACACTGTCTACCGATGTTGCTCCCGTTAGCTAGCAAGAGGCCTCCGGTGGAGAGGGGTGAAAGAAAACTCAGAAAATACTATTATTTATTTTGATTTATTATTTTATTTATTTTTATTGGGGGGGGGGTGTTCATGCAGGAACCAATGGGGTGCTCGAGGAGAGGGGGGTTATTCCCACATGCAGGAACACCCCGAATTGCGGGCTGCGGTTGTACA
The DNA here is from genome assembly GCF_036934945.1 of Oncorhynchus masou masou. Taxonomy (NCBI): domain Eukaryota; kingdom Metazoa; phylum Chordata; class Actinopteri; order Salmoniformes; family Salmonidae; genus Oncorhynchus; species Oncorhynchus masou. The sequence continues at coordinate 34,285,051 of NC_088243.1, read as the reverse complement.
TTATTGAATAATGTTGGCAAGGGCCATGTCTGGGACATAGGTATCAAATCCATAAGGGATTGTGGGTAATTGATGACTGATTGATTGATTGATTTACAAATAATAATGAGTAGTTATTTTTGGTGCAAGGTGATTTGTAGTCGGCAGCTGCCTGCTCTTTCGGCTTGCTAAGCCCACAGACAGTAGCAGGCCTATGCTATAATAAAGTGTTGCATTCACAAAAGTTTGAAAATAATAACATTCTTGAATTTTGTTTACCGTGTGTTTCTGTCTCTGCAGATTCATATATTATGAGTGATGTCGTCTATGTTATTTTTTTAACAAGATAAATATTATAGACTATGTTTCATCACACCACAACTATTCGGCTGCGTCCCAATTCTGATATTTTCTTCACTAATTGGTCTTTTGACCAATCAGATCAACTCCGATAAAGATCTGTTGTGAAAAGATCTGATGTGATTGGTCAAAAGACCAATTAGTGGGACAAAATATCAGTGTTAGGTTGCCTGTGTAAACACAGCCTTCGTAGCCTACACTTTAACCTAACTAGCAGGCTAAAAGAAAATGCCTGAGTGGAGTTCCCACATCTGGTTTTCAGTGGAAAATGAAGCTAGATTGAATTAGCTGTATCCCTGAAAACATTATACTCCTGGTTGTGCCTACACTTTGATCAGATTCATTCTTATCAGGCCTATCATTGGTTACAACTCATGGCTGCGCTCTGTTGGTGAGCTATTACTCTGCAGGCAATTATAAGCCACTCACTTCTGAATTGTCCTACAAGTTATGCTTTGCTTATTATAACAATGAGGACTTCTTGTCACATTGGAAAGCTACTTTTATAATAGCAAAGTTGTGATTGGATCTGGGATGTTTGTGATTGGATCTGTGGCAGTGTAACGGATGTGAAACGGCTAGCTAGTTAGCGTTGCGCGCTAAATAGCGTTTCAATCGGTGACATCACTTGCTCTGGGACCTTGAAGTAGTAGTTCCCCTTGCTCTGCAAGGGCCGCGGCTTTTGTGGAGCGATGGGTAACGATGCTTCGTGGTTGACTGTTGTTGATGTGTGCAGAGAGTTCCATGTTCGAGCGAGTGGACGGTCTAAAGTTATACTGTTACATTGATGCTGTTGACCCGGATCACTGGTTGCTGTGGAAAAGGAGGAAGGTCAAAAGGGGGGTGAGTGTAACGGATGTGAAACGGCTGGCTTAGTTAGCGGTGCACGCTAAATAGCGTTTCAATCGGTGACGTCACTTGCTCTGAGACCTTGAAGTAGTAGTTCCCCTTGCTCTGCAAGGGCCGCGGCTTTTGTGGAGCGATGGGTAACGAGGCTTCGTGGGTGACTGTTGTTGATGTGTGCAGAGGGTCCCTGGTTCGCGCCCGGGTATGGGCGAGGGGACGGTCTAAAGTTATACTGTTACAGCAGCTTCATTAGATAGTATCCGCAAAACACCAGTCTCATCGTCAACAGTGAAGAGGCGACCCCGGGATGCTGGCCTTCTAGGCAGAGTTGCAAAGAAAAAGCCATATCTCAGACTGGCCAATAAAAATAAAAGAGTAAGATGGGCAAAAGAACACAGACACTGGATAGAGGAACTCTGCCTAGAAGGCCAGCATCACAGAGTCGCCTCGTCACTGTTGATGTTGAGACTGGTGTTTTGCAGGTACCATTTAATGAAGCTGCCAGTTGAGGATTTGTGAAGCGACTGTTTCTCAAACTATACAGTCTAATGTACTTGTCCAGTTGTGCACCGGGGCCTCCCACTCCTCTTTCTATTCTGGTTAGCGACAGTTTGCGCTGTTCTGTGAAGGGAGTAGAACACAGCGTTGTACGAGATCTTCAGTTTCTTGGCAATTTCTCGCATGGAATTGCCTTCATTTCTCAGAACATAGATTAGACTGACGAGTTTCAGAAGAAAGGTCTTTGTTTCTGGCCATTTTGAGTCTGTAATCGAACCCACAAATGCTATTCCTCCAGATACACAACGAGTCTAAAGAAGGACAGTTTTATTGCTTCTTTAATCAGAACATCTGTTTTTAGCTGTGCTAACATAATTGCAAAAGGGTTTTCTAATGCCTTTTAAAATGATAAACTTGGATTAGCTAACACAATGTGCCATTGGAACACAGGAGTGATGGTTGCTGATAATGGGCCTCTGTATGCCTATGTAGATATTCCATTGGGAATCAGCCGTTTCCAGCTACAATAGTCATTTACAACATTAGCAATGTCTACACTGTATTTTTGATCAATTTGATGTTTTTTTTTTTTTTTTTAAATGTGCTTTTATCTCAGCACATGAAACCAACACTTTACGTGTTGCGTTTTAATTTTTGTTCAGTATATTTCAGGTTCAGAGTGAAGACCCAAAGCTGACTACGTTAGGTTAAACTATGCTTGGTGTGACAGTTTACAAAGACAACTGTATTATATTGTGTATTTCCTGACCGTTTTTGACCTGTTTTGTGAAATGCCAGAACTTCATGTCACTCTATTTTCCATAGGGGTGAAAATGTTGTACCATTCAGTAATTCATAAAGTATGGTGTGGTATCTGTGTTTTCAGTAAATGGTCTTTGTTCCTACAGGTAGCCATAGTGAGTAACCAATAGCAATAAGGCCTAAGCAACAGATGGCTTCTCATACAAACCCAATATATTTTCCTTAACCCCCTCCCTCTCTCTAAAACACATTTTGCTAGGGAGAGTCTCCTACTAACCCTCCTCTGCACAGCTGGAAGGTACAAGCTACACTTTAATCATCAGCTTAAATTACACCTGAGCACATATCACTTTGCTGCCGGGCAATAAAATACTAAAAACCACAATACTATTCTACTGTATTATTCTGCTTTTTCTCCTCCTTCCTGTTTGAACATGCTGCTCATTATGCCTGCTAAACTGAACAACAGGGACTAGAGAAGCAAGGGTGCGTGTCAATGCTCTTCCCTCAAGTTAGAGGGAATGAAAGATGGAGGCTCCCGGGTGACGCAGCGGTCTAAGACACTGCATCTCAGTGCTAGAGGTGTCACTACAGACCCCGGTTTGATTCCAAGCTGTATCACAACCTGCCGTGATTGGGAGTCCCATAGGGCTGTGCACAATTGGTCCAGTTTCGTCCAGGTTAGGATTTGGCCGGGAAAGGCCGTCATTATAAATAAGAATTTGTTCTTAACTGACTTGCCTAGTTAAATAAAATAGAAAATAAATAAAGGTCTGGATCACAGATTTAAACACACTATTCTGACCACCTGCACAACATACCAGGAAAGGGTTTGTTTATGACTAGGAGATACAAAGACAGAGACAGGATTTTGGAGGAATTTGAGAGGTTACCCAGACCTAGTCTGGTGATTTTGACCTGTTTGACTGTAACTACCTGTAAACTTGCCTGGCAGGGAGTTCTCTGTTTGATCAGGGCACTAACAAGTGAGGGGGAGGGGACAAAGACAAAGAAAATATGAAAACAATAGGGACCAGAGAAAGAATCCTGATATACGGATCCCTTTGAATAACCCCACCGCCCCCCCACCCACCACAAACAGGAATCATTCATTCACAATAACAAGGCTAAGTTGGGCTGTGATGAGGAGGTGGATCAAGGGAGCAATCAGTCACATCACGGCATGCTAGTTATATTTGTGGACACCCCACACCCACGGTAAACAAAGCCACTGTGGGGGTGTTGTGGAGTATAACTTGCTGAGACATGATGGGAACAATTAGTGTGTGAGAGAACACAGGCACGAATCTCCAAGGGAGGCCAAGGAGAGTGAATTCTGTAATATCACAGGAATAGGATGAAGGCCAGGAGATGTTGAAGAAGGGTGAACTCTTCATTCAAGGTGTCTGGGGTGAGAGTGAGGCATCCACAAATGAAAGTGTTTGTACTGTATTATGTTGCTAAGTAAAAAATAATATCACAAACTATTGTATAACAAAACTATGTTAAGATCCAGAGACGGGGATAATACTTCACTTCAGAATGTAAAGTAGAGTTTATGTTTGATGATATTTAGGTTATGATGACAACATGCCACAGATAGTGATATGAGTGCTTGACAAATGGGGTCTTAACAGTTAGTACACCATTTAATCTCTCCCATGGCACAGTATATGTCCTCTAGTGTTGCTAGGCATCATAAATATGTCTGAATGCACTGAAAGGGGGAGTCTGTAGCCTACTGCAGCTCCACATTCCTTCCCAAGGGAATGTGGTAAATCCAGAGGATTTGGGAAGCGTGGAATTCAGGAGAGGTCCTGATGGGATTACTGCATTATGGGATTGTTGTATGGAGGAGGCCTGGGGGGAGAGCAGGCCCCTCGGCTACATTGTAGTGGCTGAGGGAGGTGAAGGGGGACATGGGGTGAGGAGGTGGGGATGAGGAACGGTGAGGGGGGGGGGACGCACGATTCACACGGAGCACAAAGCTAATCTGAGAGTTGGACCGAACTGAGGAGAAAAAAGAGTTGTCATCTCTTCCTGTTTGTGAACAGGATTTCAATAGGAGCGTGTGCTTCGTCCTGTACAGCATAGGCCACCTACAGTTGAAGCCGGAAGTTTACATACACCTTTGCCAAATACATTTAAACTCAGTTTTTCACAATTCCTGACATTTCATTTAACCACTTTATTTTAAGAATGTGAAATGTCAGAATAATAGTAAAGAGTGATTTATTTCAGCTTTTATTTCATTCATCACATTCCCAGTGGGTCAGAAGTTTACATACACTCAATTACTATTTGGCAGCATTGCCTTTAAATTGTTTAACTTGGGTCAAACGTTTCGGGAAACCTTCCACAAGCTTCCCACAATAAGTTGGGTGAATTTTGTCCCATTCCTCCTGACAGAGCTGGTGTAACTGAGTTAGGTTTGTGGGCCTCCTTGTTTGCACACACTTTTTCAGTTCTTCCCACATATTTTCTATAGGATTGAGGTCAGGGCTTTGTGATGGCCACTCCAATACCTTGACTTTGTTGTCCTTAAGCCATTTTGCCACAACTTTGGAAGTATGCTTGGGGTCATTGTCCATTTGGAAGACCCATTTGCAACCAAGCTTTAACTTCTTGACTGATGTCTTGAGATATTGCTTCAATATATCCACATAATTTTCCCCTCTAATGATGCCATCTATTTTGTGAAGTGCACCAGTCTCTCCTGCAGCAAAGCACCCCCACAACATGATGCTGCCACCCCCATGGTTCACTGTTGGGATGGTGTTCTTCGGCTTGCAAGCCACCCCCTTTTTCCTCCAAACATAATGATGGGTCATTATGGCCAAACAGTTCTATTTTTGTTTCATCAGACCAGAGGACATTTCTTCAAAAGTACGATCTTTGTCCCCATGTGCAGTTGCAAACCATAGTCTGGCTTTTTTATGGCAGTTTTGGAGCAGTGGCTTCTTCATTGATGAGTAGCCTTTCAGATTTTGTCGATATAGGACTCGTTTTATTGTGGATATAGATACTTTTGTACCTGCTTCCTCCAGCATCTTCACAAGGTCATTTGCTGTTGTCCTGGAATTGATTTGCACTTTTTGCACCAAAGTACGTTGATCTCTAGGAGACAAAACACATCTCCTTCCTGAGAGGTATGACGGCTGCATGGTCCCATGGTGTTTATACTTGCGCACTATTGTTTGTACAGATGAACTTGGTACTTGAAGGCATTTCAAAATTGCTCCCAAGGATGAACCAGACCAAATAATCTGTCTATAAACAATTGTTGGAAAAATTACTTGTCATGTACAAAGTAGATGTCCGAACTGACTTGCCAAAACTATAGTTAACAAGAAATTTGTGAAGAGGTTGAAAAAAGAGTTTTAATGACTCCAACCTAAGTGTATGTAAACTTCCGACTTCAACTGTCTGCTCACTGCTCTGACCTGCTGTCACACAAACAATGTCAACCGCTTTCGTTTCACTCTACTGGCAGCGACGACCAAAGCAAAAAACAAGATCTTCAAAGGTCAACAGGACGTGTGGAGAGGCATTATTCTTATTTTTTGGATCAACATTTATTTCTGACTCTCTAAGGTAGTATACATTTGGCAGTGTGTATTATTCCAAGATTAGCATCAACATGTGGTGAATATTGTCATAAAAACACAGCAGGCTTTTCAACTTAAATTTCCATCTGACTGAGTAGGGTATAAGGATCACGTATTAACAATACAAATATAGATAATATCTCCTGACCTCAGCAAGTTTTTCTATGCTAATATAAAGTGGACAGTGTAATGCCATGTACGTTCAGATACAGAGAGCGAGGGCCCCATCAGTTGTTTGTGTGATATAGAATTACAAGGCTTCTAGGAATGACGTCAGGCTCTGTACATTAATGCACCGACATGAGCCACTGTCTCCTGCCACAGCTGTTCCAAACCCCCTCCAATTAATATCGAAATGATCACCATCCCTCTGGAATGCAGGGGTAGAGGCCTCTTTGTATTGCCTATTATCAGCTTGGATTATCAGATAGAAGGCAGACTGTAATGTACCAGTATTAAAACAGAAATAACACAATAGCAAGTCATAAGCCACAAGGTATGGAGCTAGTAATCAATGTTTATCTTGTTAATCTATCTGCATCTCTCTCTCTCTTCCTCCTGGCTAGTGGGGCACATACATTAGCACAAAGCATGGCTCCTCAGAAAGAGAAGGGGAAGTAGGGACATAGAGAGAGCACTGTGGAAGCAGACACACAGAAGATCCTTTAGGGAAGTCTGCAGGCAAGGGACAGAGTATTGATAGGGCTGTGTGTGTGTGTGTTTGTGTGTGAAGAGAGAGCTGTGTTAAGGGGCCCCAATAGAACCAGGGAAGCCCTAACATTTTAGGGGGCATTTTGGGGATTCAGGGCTTGAGGTGTCATGTTGAGGTACTCCAGCACGAACACCTGCAGGATCTTGTTGAGGTTCTCGATGGTGGAGCGGTCCAGGTTCTGCTCGTTGTCATCAAATGTGTGCCACACAGAGGGGAAAGGGGTGGGGATGAGATGGAGGACACGCACACCTGAGAAGAAACCAGAATACAAAGCTCATTAGTACCCTACAGAACACAGCCAAGCTTATGTCAGACCCAGTGTGTTAGTTTACCTCTGTTGAGGAATGGCATGTGGTCATCCTGCACTGGACCCACAGGCATACCGGGCCAGAAGTACTGTACATCGTTTGGATGGTCCTTCAGGTGGCCCGTGTTGTGCAAACGACGCTCTGAAAAGAGAAGGAACATTCAATATAGTGCAAAGGGCTTAGCTAATATAAGAGAGCGAGAGACAGCCAGAGCGAGCGAGGCTGATAGAATAACAGAGAACAGAGTGAGTGCTCACCGATGTTCTGCATTCTGGTGAGCCACCGGGCAGTGTTGGGGAACTGGTTGCCAAAGCGTGGGCTGGGGCCTCCAATCAAGTCTAAGAGCAAAAACAGGTCCTGGAGGAGAGGGAGAAAGAAGGGAAGAGGATGGTGAGGAGAGGAAGAAATTGAAGACAAAGGATCCCCTCAGGTCAGTGTGTGAGAGGGTCCACCAGCCAGGTCTCATGGGAAAGTAATTCTCCAAAGCCTGGAGATAACTCCCTAAAAGTCCACTACCTCGAAGCTTTGAAATGAAGGATGACATCATGCTTTCCACCACGTGAAACACTACCAGGACCGGTATTATGGGTGGGCTTAGGGGGCCGGCCCTCTAGTACCTCCTTGCCTGTCCAAATTAATTATTGATAATTTATTTGACCAAGACGAGCTCTGATAGAAAGACTCATCAATCTCTGATAAAACATCCGAGCGAGCAAAAACAGTGCCCCTCTCTGTATTAGTCTGATATTTCTTAATTTCTTCCTTTTTACTTTTTGGATTATGTGTGTATTGTTTTGTATTGCTAGGTATTTTTGTATTGCTAGGTATTGCTGTATTGCTAGGTATTGCTGTATTGTTTTGTATTACTGTATTGTTTTGTATTATTAGGTATTGCTATATGGTTTTGTATTGCTGTATTGCTGTATTGTTTTGTATTCCTGTATTGCTGTTTTGTATTGCTGTATTGTTTTGTATCGCTAGGTATTGCTGTATTGTTTTGTATTGCTAGATATTACTGTATTGTTTTTTATTCCTAGGTATTGCTGTATTGTTTTGCTAGGGATTGCTGTATTTCTAGGTATTACTGTTTTTGTTTTGTATTACTGTATTGCTATGTGTTACTGTATTGTTTTGTATTGCTGTATTGCTAGGTATTACTGTATTGCTGTATTGCTGTATTGTTTTGTATTGCTGTATTGCTGTATTGTTTTGTATTACTGTATTGTTTTGTATTGCTAGGTATTGCTGTATTATTGTATTGCTGTATTGCTATTTTGTATTGCTAGGTATTGCTGTATTGTTTTTTTATTGCTAGGTATTGTTGTATTGTATTACTGTATTGTATTGCTAGGGTTTGCTGTGCTGTATTGTTTTGTATTGCTAGGTATTACTGTATTGTTTTGTATTACTGTATTGTTTTGTATTATTAGGTATTGCTATATGGTTTTGTATTGCTGTATTGCTAGGTATTGATGTTTTGTATTGCTAGGTATTGCTGTATTGTTTTGTATTCCTATATTGCTAGGTATTGCTGTTTTGTATTGCTGTATTGTTTTGTATCGCTAGGTATTGCTGTATTGTTTTGTATTGCTAGATATTACTGTATTGTTTTTTATTCCTAGGTATTGCTGTATTGTTTTGTATTGCTGTATTGTATTGCTAGGGATTTCTGTATTTCTAGGTATTACTGTTTTTGTTTTGTATTACTGTATTGCTATGTGTTACTGTATTGTTTTGTATTGCTGTATTGCTGTATTGTTTTGTATTGCTGTATTGTTTTGTATTACTGTATTGTTTTGTATTGCTAGGTATTGCTGTATTGTTTTTTATTGCTAGGTATTGCTGTTTTGTATTGCTAGGTATTGTTGTATTGTCTTGTATTACTGTATTGTATTGCTAGGGTTTGCTGTGCTGTATTGTTTTGTATTGCTAGTTATTACTGTATTGCTGTATTATTTTTTATTAATAGGTATTGCTGTTTTGTATTGCTAGGTATTGCTGTATTGTTTTGTATTGCTAGGTATTATTGTATTGCTGTATTGTTTTGTATTGCTAGCTATTGCTGTTTTTTATTGCTAGGTATTGCTGTATTGTTTTGTATTGCTGTATTTTTTATTAATAGGTATTGCTGTATTGTTTTGTATTGCTGTATTGCTAGGTATTACAGTATTGTTTTGTATTGCAGTATTGTTTTTTATTGCTAGGTATTACTGTTTTGTATTGCAGTATTGTTTTCTATTGCTGTATTGCTAGGTAATGCCATATTGTTTTGTATTACTGTATTACTGTATTGCTAGGTATCGCTGTATTGTTGGAGCTAGAAACACAAGCATTTCGTTGCACCTGCGATAACATCAGCAAATCTGTGTTTGACCACTAGTCTGTGTATTTGATTTGTATGTGTAGCCCATGTATCCGGCATGTTGTACTCTTTTTGGCCAGACAGCATCAGATACATGGGCTACATACAGTAAGACTCAGGGAACTGTTTTTCTCGCTTGGATGCTTCTCCAGTGAGATTGTTTCAGCCACTTGTGAATTTAAGGAAAGTTGGTGAGTTCAGTGTCACTGTCTGTAGTGTCAGATGAACATGTTCTCTGTTATGGAATTATTTTGGAAGAACGTGCGAAGGTAACCTAGTGAAGTGATTGAAGTGATTTGTTTGACAGTCAGACGAATACATCATGACTGGTTGTGTTCATGCCACATTAAAAGGTAATATATTTGTATAGTTAAATTATGTCTTTACCCCCCCCCCCCCAAGTCAGAAAATGCCCATCCAACTGACTCATTCTGGCGCTAGTCCTGAACACTGGCACCATGCCAAATTCATGGCCCCTCTCTAAAACACACACATACCTCACTGCGGGACTATGAGCCTCTCTGAGACAGTCTCCTTTATCTCTTCCCTGACAGGAAAGGTGCTCTACTTGTTTAAACAACAGTAGTACTAGCTCTCCATAGCTAGGATACGGCAAGAATACCGAATAACACATCTTATATTTCTTTGACATAATGTTATTGTAGATGGCATGATAAATGTCCGAATATATTCCACTACTCAAGCCTCCCTAATGGTTGCTTGTCAAGGCTGAAAGATGTTTATGAATCAAACATATGAAGGACAGATGCTTTAAGATGGCACTGCAACTGGGTGAATATTAGGTCCCCATGTGCTGAATTGGCTGAATTGGTGCTTAGTTGTTTGAATATATGCCTGACATACAATGCCATGCAGTTGGTTGGTGTCTGTGGCTCCAGGTGGGTGTGCTGTGTTCTCCATCGTCTGGGCCAGGTGGCGGGAGCCGTACAGGGAGTCTGTAGAGGTCCACTGGAACAGAGCCTCCTCTCCATCAAAGAACAACAGCTGGAGAGACAGATTGGGATTGGATCCCTGGTAGGGGATGAGCAGGAGAGAGACAGAGAGAGAAAAGAGAAGTGGTGGCCAGAAAGTGAAAGAGATGTTTATTAGTCACTGCAAACAGTACTTGGGGAACTACTGGTTTGAACTTTTAGCTTTGCTGCCACCTATTGGTTTAAACAAAACAATGCTATGAAGAAATCGGTATTCAGTTTGTCAATTCAGGGTGGCCTTTGTCACTGTCTGTAGTGTCAGATAAACAGGTCCCCTAGCCTGACCCTATGGCTGCCCCTGTCACTCAGGACCCATCCCCTCAGATTGAGGTCAGCTGACCCATGGAGCAGGACAGCACAAACAGCAATGTGAGGAGGCTCTGTGACGGCTATGTCCATCTCTTTTCATCTCTCATCTCTCAATTCTTTGTTGATCTTGGCTACAGGTGTGTAAAAACTTTGAGTGGGTTTTTACAAACTTTTCTGATCTAATATTGCTTATCAAACATAAATTATTGTACAGACTAAAGTGGACACATGAGAAAATTGTAAACCTTTCCCCACCTTCAGAGTCTTCAGCTCCTGGTCCAGAGCCCGTACCAGCTCCAACATCATGGCACAGGGCACAGCTGAGTCCGTGGCACCCAGGAACTCACGCCCATGCCACTGGGGAGGGTAGTACTTGGAGTCATAGTGGCACGCCAGCACCAGATGACGCTTGGCGGAAGGGTTGAGGGTAGCGATGATGTTGTTGAAGGTCATGGGACCGTAAGGGGTGTGTGACTCAAACTTGTCCTCCTTAACATCCCAGCCTGCCCTCAGAGAACCCAGAGTGCTCTTGATGTGCTAGTGGGAGACAGACATGTTGCACAATTAAATAGACAAAGCATTGGGAAACGTTTATCCTGGTAACTGACTAAAAAGAAGTGACTAAACCCCTCTCCTACATACACTGACGAGTCTAATCACGCCAATGACATAAGTAGACCGCACACAGTCGATTGTTCATGCTGTCAGCCATGGGGATACCGACCTGTTGCGCTGCCAGGCTGCCTGCAGAGTTGGGGTACCGTGTCACTAGCAGAGGCCTGAGGTCCCTCTGCCACATCTGGTTCAGGTCTGTGTGTGACAGGACCCTGGTGATGTCACTGGAGCTGAGGGTGCTGGGCTTGTGGCTGATCTAGACAGACAAGTGGAGAAGAGAGAAGAAAGCACAAGATAATCAGGATTAGGGGTGCTCTGACAACCATGAGGACAGGAACAAGTGGCTTTTCTTCATTACCACCTGTTTAGTTGAGACAGAGGCCCTGGCAGAGAGGCTGTCATTGAAAGAGGCACCAAGGATGCTCCTCATTAATCACAATCAGTTCAGCCGAGGTAGATTAGTTCAACCTCTCAGAAAGCGATTAACAAAGACAGCCATGCAGGGAAAATAAGACCATGGCTAATCACTACGACCTTGTTCCAATATCTACAGTGTGCAAATGGAAATATACAGTTTAAAACACTGTGAAAGAACATTGAGCTACAGTTGCAACTTGCACATCTTTAAAATAGAGAAAGGGAAACTCTCTAGTGATGCATTCAAATTGAGGAACAGGCTAGGCAGGAAATACACATGACGCATAGATCATCACAGTCTCTTAATATACTGTCGCTTTCTAGAGTTCAGGATATAGGCTACTGTATGGTTTCAAACTCTCGGTTTACACCTTGCTATACAATCATTTGTATAGTTTGTCTGGCTGATGTCTACCAAGACAAGCTACAATACAACACAATATTTGCTTTATTGGTCCATTTCAACAGAGATTGTTTTTTGTTTTTTGTTGCTGTCACAGTACCCAAGTTACATCATTAGACAAGGTTAACCAATCGTTGAAAACCCCAAGGTTACCCAACAATTGAAAAATCCAAAGTGATGCAAGTGAGCTAGTTTATTCTTGTTTCCATATAGGAATGATACACTCTGTGTCTCTGTGTACATTTATGGTTTGACAAGACTGTTCATGACTGATTTGACCAGATTGTGTATGCCTGTAGTGAACTCAAGCTCCTTTGCCGCGAGACATTTCAGGAGACGAGAAGCAATCACAGATCCAGGAAACATGATTGAAGCTTTAAAATAAACTGGCAGGTTACTACAGCTGCAGCTTGTGTGAAAGGTATGCTAGCAGGCAGCTCAGAAATATGAAGGGTGCTTGTTAATACATTTCCCCTGCCTCTCACAGGTAGCCTCCCATAGATAAATGAAAGATCTTTATACCTTGGAAGAGAAAGCATATCACAATTATTTTGTAAGCTTGATGATGAGGGAGAAAAACAAACAAGTCCACAAAATAAGCCTTCATAGCATTCTAGGAAGAAACCCATGGACACAAGGTATTGATCATATTCCGTTCCACCTGCCCCGATCGCTTTTGTTTGGTCTCAAAGTTCACCTGCCTCTTGTGCAGTGATCCTCTGTTGTCCTGGTAACTGGGACTGAGCGCCAGGACAGTAAGTGGTAGAAAAGATGGGGAATAAGAGAATAACACCACCATTTCAACAGCCTTCCCCTGTAGCCTGAACTGTGCTATGAAGATCAGCAGCTCTCTATGGTTTCACTGTATAATTTGCATGTGGTGATCTGGCTGAGGAGATGGATCTGTGTTATGAAACTGATGTCTGGGTTCTCTGGGGCTCAGACTGAAAGGTCAACATCAACATGAACAGAGCATGGTCTTTCTTCTCTCTCCATTTAGCAGGTTCCATTGCAAAAGGTAATAACAGTGTGGGCTAATAACATATTAACACATGGTCTATTAACCAATGAAAAACAGTAATACACTGGTTATGAACCTGGTGATAATATTTCAATTGGTCACAATCATGTTTTGTTATAGGATTACCTGTTGAAACATGCCCTGCATAGGCCTACTCTTGTCATTTCTCTGCCAACCATCCCCATGGTTTGATCACAGAGACCTAAAGACAACACTGTGGGGATACAGTATTGCAATATCTCTTTCTGAGAAAGGGTTAAAAGGGGCTCCACTTTAGATCTATAAATATCAAGATCTACAATTGGTGGATCAATGATGACTGTGCTGCTATAGCAACAAGACAAAGAGAAGCGAGGATGAACAACATGGGACCTGAATGGCCAAGCACCCTTTATATCAAAGGAATTACACATCTCTTGGAAATGAAGTGTAGGCCTCTTAAGGATGCATTAAATGCCATTTGAGGTGAGAGTTGTAAAAAGCAAACTGTGGTTTATTGTTATTTTTGAATGGATTCTATTATTTAAATTACAAACCTGTGAAAATAAATGCTTTACAATATTATTTAATATATATAAATTGAAATGCAAACATTCTAAAGACTGCCTGTCTACTACCATCTCTCCTTAGTCATTCATTGCCTTTTTGCCCACCTGTCTCTTTAGAAAATTACAACTTTGTGACATATTCTAAATAAATGTAGGCTATATCAATCATATATGTTATGCAATAGAAAGGAGGAATTTAGTAATAACTTTTTTTGTTTTAATAAAAGCAACAAGAACATGCACACAATCGTTGAACCGTGTACTGTAATATTTTTAGCCTACCTTATCTTGTGTCCATGGGACCTGTGCTCTCTGTCCATTGATATTATCGATAAATGTTGCACAAATGCTCACTACATAAAATAAATGTATACGCAGACTGGAGCGACGTTCAGTCATCGCGGCGGTTTCTCTCACTGAACATTCAAAGCTTCTCCTCAGTGTAATCTCGGATCATGTGAAAAACATGAGGGAGGACCAGAGGCATTTTACAGGCGTCACTGTTTTTTTGTGTTTTTTTTATCCCAAGGCGCCACAGAGCAGAGGGTCTATTTATGTGAAATTGCCTTTTTGGTTACATGTTTGATTTGTTGTGAAGGCTTCAATTCGATTTAGCTGATAACATATTAGATCAGAAAAGCTTGCATCTATAAATGTATCTGCATTTTATGAGGCATGGTAATCAAGCAATACAAGTAAACGATTGTAAGTTCAAATGTAAGCATAGCCTTTCCAAGTGAATTCATAATTTACATTTGAGATATTTCAATTAGCCTACTTTCCTATAGTAAAGTAATCAAACTGTGGGAACTGAACTGCGCAGCGACAACAGCGTAATGCAGTGCCTTGATCTCCCGCTTGATTTGATGTGGCGCGGGAATAGACTACTGTCATTGGGAAAGCATCCCCAACTGGTCTCATCTCAAGTGGGTCTCTTCTGTAGACCGGGAAGTGCCGAGTCCCGACTTCTACAAATGACAACAAACATTAATCATTAAAACAGTTGCAATCAGTACGATTGTGGCGTTATTTCGCTAATTGTGTAACAGTTTTGTATCTCACGTGTCTTATCGTATTGCAGCTATTTTGGAAGAGATTTATGGAAAAACAGATCGTTGCATTGAAGGATAAATTGGCACAATTAGGAAAGGTATGTCTCTCTTTACATTGATTGAATACCAGTACGCTAGTTAGCTGTTGCCTAGTGCTTGCTGTGGCTATCAGCAGACAAAGTTACAATGTGGGGTTGGGTTTGAGCATAGAGATAGATGGAGGACTCTAGTGCAAAAAAAATCGTTTTAGCATGGGCAGCGCCTTTGAGGACTTACTCAATTTTAAAGTAGTCAACTGGGTGGGTAGTAAGGATGTGACAAATGGAAAATGTTGCGTAATGTTGAAACAGCTGTTTTTTTAAATAATTGTTTTCCTGTTAAGGAAAAGATTTCCACAAATTTACATTACAGAATAATAGTCCTATAACATATGTATGACCGCTAGGGCTGGGCAATGGGCTGGGCAATGAAGTTATATCTACCGCAACCCATTACAGATATAGACCGCAGCTACAGTAACATGTTTATAGTGACAATTGGTAACTTTTTTTTAAAGTAACAGAATTCTGCTAGGGCAAAACATTTAGTTTTTTTTCCTAACAACAATAAACATCGCTGATTGATGTGTTGCTGTGCTTTTTTTATGGTATGGTAGCTAGATATGTTTTATTTCTACTAAATGTCTTGGTAAGTCACAGTATTTAACTAACTTTAAAGTACACTGAACAAAACATAAACACAACCATTTTGCAACAGCAGATTTCTTCATCTGAAGAGGAGGTGTGGCATGGATCGGACCAAAACGCAGCGTGGTAAGTGTCCATATCGTTTATTAAAAACATAAACTGAACACTAAGAACTACAAAACAATAAATGTGAACATGAACGAAAACCAAACCGAAACAGTCCCGTGTGGTGACAAACACAGACATGGAAACAAACACCTGAAAACCAACATTAAAACCCAGGCTACCTAAATATGGTTCTCAATCAGGGACAATGATAAACAGCTGCCTCTGATTGAGAACCATATCAGGCCAAACATACAATTGGAAAAACATAGAAACACACACAGACTGCCCACCCCAACTCACGAACTGACCATACTAAATAAAGACAAAACAAAGGAAATAAAGGTCAGAATGTGACAGTACCCCCCCCCCCCCCCCCCAATGGTGCGGACTCCGGCCGCAAAACCTGAACCTATAGGGTAGGGTCTGGGTTGGCATCTGTCCGCGATGGCGGTTCTGGCGCGGGACGTGGACCCCACTTCACCAAAGTTCTGGTGCGCCTCTTTGCCTGCCTACGTGGCCTCTTTAAAGCGGCGGCCCTCGCCACCGAACTAGGACTGGCAACCCTACTAAAGGGCCCACTGGACTAAGGGGCAGCTCCGGACTGAGGGGCAGCTCAGGACTGGCTGGCGGCTCTGGCTGGCTGGCGGCTCTGGCAGGTCCTGGCCGGCTGACGGCTCAGGACAGACTGGCGGCTCTGGCAGCTCAGGACAGACTGGCGGCTCTGGCAGCTCAGGACAGACTGGCGGCTCTGGCAGCTCAGGACAGACTGGCCGCTCTGGCAGCGCAGGATAGACGGGAGACTCTGGCAGCGCAGGACAGACGGGAGACTCTGGCAGCGCAGGACAGACGGGAGACTCTGGCAGCGCTGGACAGACGGGAGACTCTGGCAGCGCTGGAGAGGAGGAAGGCTCTGGCAGCGCTGGACAGGCGGGAGACCCTGTAGGCAGAAGACGGAGAGACAGCCTGGTGCGGGGGGCTGCCACCGGAGTGCTGGTGCGTGGAGGTGGCACTGGATAGACCGGAACGTGCAGGCGCAGTGGAGCTCTTGAGCACCAAGCCTGCCCAACCTTACCTGGTTGAATGCTCCCCGTAGCCTGACCAGTGCGGCGAGGTGGAATAGGCCGCACTGGGCTGTGCTGGCGAACCGGGGACACCATGCGTAAGGCTGGTGCCATGTATGCCGGCCCAAGGAGACACACTGGAGACCAGTTTCGTAGAGCCGGCTTCATGGCACCTGGCTCGTTGCCCACTCGACCCGGCCGATACGAGGAGCTGGAATGTACCGTACCGGGCTATGCACCCGCACCGGGGACACCGTGCGCTCCACAGCATAACACGGTGCCTGCCCGTTCTCTCTCGCTTTCCGGTAAGCACAGGAAGTTGGCGCAGGTCTCCTACCTGGCTTCGCCACACTCCCCGTGTGCCCACCCCCCAAATACATTTTTGGGGCTGCCTCTCGGGCTTCCTACCGCGCCGCCGTGCTGACTCCATTCGCCAGTATCCCTCCTCACACTGCTCCAGAGAATCCCAGGCGGGCTCCGGCGCTCTCCCTGGGTCGACTGCCCACCTGTCTATCTCCTCCCAAGTAGTGAAACAGTCCAGATCTCGCTCCCATGTCCAGAAATCCTGACATCGCTGCTGCTGCTGCCCATCACCACACCGCTTGGTCCTTTTGTGGTGGGTGTTTCTGTAACGGCAGATTTCCTCCTCTTCGTCTGAAGTGACAGATGGAAACAAACCCCCACAAACCAACATTGAAACCCAGGCTACCTAAATATGGTTCTCAATCAGGGACAACGATAAACAGCTGCCTCTGAGAACCATATCAGGCCAAACATAGAAATGGAAAAACATAGAATACACAGACTGCCCACCCCAACTCACGCCCTGACCATACTAAATAAAGACAAATCAAAGGAAATAAAGGTCAGAACGTGACAAATTTTAAGGTTTCTTCTGAGTTACAGTTCATATAAGAATATATGAATTTCACATAACTGTGAATACAAATATGCATCTGTTGGTCACAGATACCTTAACAAAAAGCTTGGTATGTGTATCTGAAAACCAGTCAGTATCTGATGTGACAACCATTTGCCTCATGCAGCGCGTCATCTACTTCACATAGAGTTGATCAAGCTGTTGATTATGGCATGTGGAATGTTGTTCCACTCCTCTTCAATGGCTGTGCGAAGTTGCTGGATATTGGCGGGAACTGGAACACGCTGTCGATCATGTCGATCCAGAGCATCCCAAACATGCGCAATGGGTGACATGTCTGGTGAGTTGGCCTCTAAAATGACGTTACAGGCGGCTTATGGTAGAGAAATAAACATTAAATTATCTGGCAACAGTTCTGGTGAACATTTCTACAGTCAGCATACCAATTGCACACTCCCTTAAACATGAGACATCTGTGGCGTTGTGTGACACAACTGCACATTTTAGTGTCCTTCACATTCAATTCCATTATGTCTGAAAGGCGTAATCGATAAAGGCTACCGGTAGTCTACTGTGATTTAATATTATGAGGAAAAAATGAAGATTAGGCTACCCCGTGCTCGCAAGACTGACCCAAAGATGCCTCTGTGTCCCGGCGACATCGGTGCCATGAATAGGCTATTATAGCAGTAAATCGCCAGCCTTGGCTTTATACCTGTTGAAACAACACACTCCAGGTGGCAGTAAGCACACTGTCAGTTTGTTTTCCAAATCATAGAAGTAGTAGAAGAAAATTGACTACTAGATCGCCTTAAATTCGCTGCCCGTATTCAGATGCCACAAGGGATAGATAAAAAAAAAAGAGTCCTCTATCATTCTCTATGGATTAGAGTTAACAAAACCAGATTTGGAAGGAGAGCCTCGCAAGACTCGTTTACCTACAATTCAATTGACTTTATAGCACTTGTCAATTTAACATTTGGTTATGAAGTGACATTTCACATTGTCTATAATAACCACAACTATTATTCTGAACCACTAAATACACCATACATGCTCTCTCCATTCTTTCTCCACTAAAATCCGAGCCGTTTGACAGCAGTGGCGGAACAAGAGTTTTATACAGGGGGTGGCTAAGGCTACTTCGGGGGGTTCATAGACCATGACAGAAAATGTGTGTGTAACCCTAACCTGACATCTAAGGAGCATGAATGAATCCTATGATTCCTATGATTCACTTAACCTGGAGTTCTTCAATGTGGCAGATAGTGTGGTCCAAAAGGGTTACTTCACTGGAATTCTTTAACATACTATGAATAGTCAGTGTCTCTACCTCGGAACTGCAGCTCAATTTCTCACTCACTCACTCACTCACTCACTCACTCACTCACTCACTCACTCACTCACTCACTCACTCACTCACTCACACACTCACACACACACACTGTACTCACATACTGGAGAGACTTGGGTCACTCTGTTTTGATGAGTATATAATCTGGGTCTATAAGTGTTGAACGTCCAACATATTTTCAGAAAATAAAGCTCACGCACCAAGGAGATGAGATAGCATTTGTGTGTTACATAAATTTACAAAAAGTACATTTACCAAAAAAACACACTGCAATTTGACATACCAGGTATCAAGCAGAAATGGACTTGAAATGGACAAACTTACAGTATCATATTTATGCTCATATATATTATGTGAACTATTAGCAAAGAAACATTTTGGAATTGTCCTAAGGTGGGTTTTTAATCAGTTCCAAAGCTGAGAAGCTTCTCTCGCAAGAAACACTGCTGACTGGTGTAACAACAGAAATCTTACAAAGTCTAAATAGTTCATGGAAGACCTCTTTTTATAAGGTTCTAGAAACACAACAAAGTCAAGGAGAGTAGACGGTCAGTCCCTTCAACTTTTCTCTCCCCTATCAAGAAGCCGCCTGGTTTGATGAGCATCATGTTTGAGGTCATCTAAATCCGACTCAAAGGTCTGAGCAAAGGCAAGCAGAGACTCTTCATTCAAGAATGTTGTAGTCTTTGGGGTGAGAGACTGGACCCCTTGCATTATCTCGCAATTCTTCTTTGAAAAACGCCTCGGCAGCTCGGCTGTGAGACTGTCAAGCACCTGATAAAAGATAGCTCTTTGGAAGCTCTCACCATCACTTTGGTCACTATTTTTCTGTCCTACAGTGCTCATCAATGAGTCGTGAAATCTTACGCTTGTTTTAGGCTCTTTTACACACTGTTTGTACACTTATTTTGCAGTGCTCTGCAATCTCTTCAACCTCTTTCCATAGATCTCCAAAATAACCCTCACTTCTGTAGTCCTGTAATGTGTCTGTAAGGGCACCTACTAGGTCCACAGCCCTTGCTAGGTCAAGAGAGCTTGATTGGAGCATGTCAGAAAGACATTTGGCATCACCAAGCACTTTACAAAAAGCCCTATGAAATGTAAATCTATCTGAGAAAGAAGGCCCCTTGCCTCCACTGATCTATCACCACTATTTTCAAGTGTGATATCCTGTAGCACTCTCAAAACTTCTGGAAGCCTGTCCCTCAGATTACGGCATACCATGTATCTGCATGCCCACCTTACATCCGTAAGTCTCTGTAGTTCCCTGGGCTGCTGCTGTGGATACGGCTCTTTCTGAACTGCAAGCCACTTGAGATGAACGTACGAGCCAGATACAACGTTATAAAGCTTCTGCAGGAGAGCAAAACAATTAACTGCCTCAGGCACTGATTTTACAGATTCAAACAATGTGCATTACAGTGCATATAAAATGCAAATCTTGCACTGTTTTCAATCCGTGCAGACACACCAGAATGCTTTCCGCTCATGACGGATGCACCATCATAGCCTTGCCCCACAAGATTATTTCTGTAGTCCAGACCATGTTTTTCAAGGCAATCATTTTTGTGAGACCTGCTACATCTAAGCTTTCAGCTGACTGAAAGTGTAAAAAGCTTTTGTGGATGGCCCCGTTGTAATAGTACCTCACAACTAAATATATGTGTTCTTTTACTTCTCTTATTATTTCTCTTTGTACCATCTCAGCTAAGCCCCCAAGAACTTTGTTATTGTTTTGGTGGCTTGTGTACTTAGCATTGCCAAATGCATTCATCTTTTTCTCTATGAGAGGGTCATGCTTTGCTATTTCTTCTAAGATTGTCAAAAAATGACCCTTGCTGTGAGAGTCATCAGACTCTCGATGACCTGTCTGTGCTATGTTTTGACTGGCAGTTAATAGGAGCACATCTGCAGTTGTTTTAATGTAAAGTACAGTTTTCCTCCACTTTCTTTTTCCGGTTCTCATTTATGACGACATCTAACATTGATGAGTTGCTGTCAATAGCCCTTTTATGCTGATTCCAAGCATATTTAGCATTGATATGATGCTCTGCCTTTCGAATGGAGCTTAAACCCAGAATCTTTAAACGGCGCCTTTTTCCAGTTACAAAAACCTGACTGTGATGTGAAAGCAGATTCAGGTGTATTGGGCAGAGAGAACCTGACTGTGATGTGAAGGCAGATTCAGGTGTATTGGGCAGAGAAACCTGACTGTGATGTGAAGGCAGATTCAGGTGTATTGGGCAGAGAAACCTGACTGTGATGTGAAGGCAGATTCAGGTGTATTGGGCAGAGAAACCTGACTGATGTGAAAGCAGATTCAGGTGTATTGGGCAGAGAAACCTGACTGTGATGTGAAGGCAGATTCAGGTGTATTGGGCAGAGAAACCTGACTGTGATGTGAAGGCAGATTCAGGTGTATTGGGCAGAGAAACCTGACTGTGATGTGAAGGCAGATTCAGGTGTATTGGGCAGAGAAACCTGACTGTGATGTGAAGGCAGATTCAGGTGTATTGGGCAGAAAAACCTGACTGTGATGTGAAGGCAGATTCAGGTGTATTGGGCAGAAAAACCTGACTGTGATGTGAAGGCAGATTCAGGTGTATTGGGCAGAGAAACCTGACTGTGATGTGAAGGCAGATTCAGGTGTATTGGGCAGAAAAACCGGACTGTGATGTGAAGGCAGATTCAGGTGTATTGGGCAGAGAAAAATGCCTACAGGCGAAACAATAAGTAGAATCTTGATTTACAGAATATTCAAGCCATGAATTGTCTTTATACCAGGGGCTGTTGAAAGCCCTTTTCCTAGTACCATGCTGACTTCTGGGAAATGTTTTCAAACACGGCTGTACAGGACCCTCTTCTCTGGATCTTGAAATGTCTGAAATACACGTTAAATAATGTGTTATCTCTATGGAAATGTATTATTAAGGGATTCACAAGGTTAGATACTAACAGCTGCTAACTAAAATGTGTAGTTTAAAGTATAGGCCTGGCCCACCATTGGGTCCTTTTGGAACAGAAGTCTAATATATCCCCTTTCCTTTTCATGTTTAATTGATCCTATGCAAAAATAAGACAGTCTATGGTTACATCTAAGCATCCAATTACCCACATTTTAGTCCAATCTCAATCTTAATTTCAAATCCTCATTGTCATAACTGTACCTTAAAATCAACTAGCAGCCTAAGTTACTAGTTAGATCATGGCTCGCCCTACTCTGCAGTAAGTAACTTAGCTAGCTTAGCTAGCTACTTGCACAGAAGTAGACATAATGTTAGGCTAAATTGGGAACTGATCTCTTATCTGTTAATTGAGGCAAAGGTCTAATGTTAACTTACACAGCGACTCAACTTTTGTAAAAGTTGATCAGGAAACCTAAACCCGATGCTAAACCTTAAAACTTACTTCAAATATGATGTTTTCACCAATTGCGAAAAAAGTTCATAGAGCTGTGGAAATATTCTAAAAAAAAATTCTGTATGTTCTTCTTATTCTTCTGTATCTCGCAACGAACGTTAATTTTCTCTCTTCCTCGATTTGAAAAAATGCGCCGTTGAACGTCAAAATAAATGCTTCTTTCAACAAAAGGTGAAATGAGATGTCAATCAGCATCAAACTGCCAGTAGCGAATTACATTTTGGGGTGCCACCCGGTGTGGCCAATCAGATGTCAGGGGTGTCCAGTGCCACCCCGGACACCCCTCTGGCTCCGCCCCTGTTTGAGAGGTCTACAGCTGCAGGAGAAAGTGACAACACCTCCACCTCTGAAACCCAAGGCAGTCCTGTCCAATGAAGACATCATGCGCTACAGCAGACAGCTTCTGCTGCCAGAGCTGGGTGTACAAGGTAACAATGGCAGCTTTCACCCAATCTCTGAAATAAGGGTGTTCATTTAGTGTGACATTATTGAACACATCCTTGACTCTCTGCAGGCAGGCCAGCTGAATCTCTCCCAGACATCAGTGCTGGTTGTAGGGTGTGGAGGACTAGGCTGCCCCCTGGCACAGTATCTAGCTGCAGCAGGAATTGGTAGGTAGATCCCGTGTGGCTCAGTTGGTAGAGCATGGTGCTTGCAACACCTGGGGTTGTGGGTTCTGCCCATGCTGTCAGAAGGTATAGGAGGCTACTGGGGCCTGCACAGGCTGATGCAGTACTGTGAATAAACTATACATCATAGCTATAGCCACTAGGTGGTGCCATTTACCCAAACAGCAACGGCTTGCTCTCAGATCAAATCAAAATGTATTTGTCACATGCTTTGTAAACAACAGGTGTAGACTAACAGTGAAATGCTTATTCACGGATCCTTTTTCAACAATGCAGAGTTAAAGATAGAGAAGAAAAAATAGAAACAGTGACAGGAGGAATGAATACACAGTGAATAACAATAACGAGTAAAAATAACATGGCTATGTACAGGGAGTACCAGAACCGAGTCGTTGTGCAGGGTTACTAGGTCATTGAGGTAGCTATGTACATATAGCTAGGGTTAAAGTGACAAGGCAACAGGATAGATAATAGACTGAGCTGTTGCAGCAGTATATGTGGGGTAGCAGTGTGTGTTGTGTGTGGTGTCAGTATGCATGTGTGCACATTGTGTGTGGGTGTGTATGGTGTGTGTTTGGGTGTCAGTGTAAATATGTCTGAGTAGAGTCCAGTGTGTGTGCATAGTCAGTGCAAGAGAGTTTGTGCAAAAAAAGGGTCAATGCAGGTATTCCGGGTAGCCATTTCATGAGCTATTTAGCAGTCTTATTTAGCAGTCTTATGACAAACTATAGTCCCCCCTCTTTTTTTGTTAGAGTGAATGGTAACGCAATTGAATGTTGAAGGGAAAATATGCAGTTACTACATCCATTTTGGGATTTATAAATGAATGATATGTACCCATTGATTCTTAAATAATATAACGTATAAATGCCTCTTAGTTCAACTGTCGTCCCGTATCAGAACCCAAAATATAAGCTTGTAAACGTAAAGAAACACTATATAGCCTCAAAACATAGCTCTGTCTATGAATTTAAGAGTGGTTACATTTCTCCAGCCCCATCCCTCAGCTTTTTACCAAAACAAGGGTGGAGAAAACACTTTGTTATTGTTTCAACGGTTCATTGCTCCTTTCAGGCTTTAGGTATTCAGAGGAAAATAACATTAGCCAGCCAATATTCTGTTCAATACTTTCTTACGCTCCAAAATGAGTTAGATATAAGGGGTGGGATGGGTGAGCGTCATTTGGTTTTAATGTGAATGGCCTTGTGTCTGTCCTTGTTATGTGTGTACAGGTTGAACTCCACTGTAGAATGCATTCCCTACCACCTCCAGCTCTCTCCAGAGAACAGCTTCCAGCTCATCCAACAGTATCCTCCCTCTCCGCTTTGAGCCTTATATTATCTTACAGGAAGTAAATTAGAGACTCTACTATCTGTCACACAGGTTTACTGTGTAATTACATCCAAGAGTCAAACAATTAGCATAACACTGACTTTCAGAAGAAAAAATCACCGCATTTGTACTCCTTGACATTATCCACCTCATGTACGATATTGTGGCTGACTGTTCAGACAATGTTCCCACCTGCTATCTGATAAATGATGCCTGTGTCCTCAGTGGCAAGTGCCTAGTATCTGCCAGTGCCCTGAGAATGGAGGGCCAGGTAAGGATCTAGTTACATTTAAGTCTCCACATTTAAGACCCCGCATGCATACTAGATTTACATAAATGTCTGACAAATGACTGACTAGTAAATTACATATGTTTATTGCTACTCATCCTTTGAGCATAAGAACCCCTGTTGTCTGTGTCTGTAGTTGACAGTGTATAACTACCGTGGAGGCCCCTGCTACAGGTGTTTGTACCCAAAGCCTCCACTCCCGGAGAAAGTGACCAACTGCTCTGACGGAGGGGTACTAGGAGTAGGTGAGTCCTCTTCTGATTCATGTCTTCACCCTTTGACAGAGAAAGGAATTGATTGTTGACGTCTCACTCTTTTGTCTCAGTACCAGGGATCATGGGATGCTGCTTCAAAGCGTTGGAGGTCCTGAAGATCGCCTCAGGACAGGACTGTATCTTTCCCAGTGAAAGCTCCCTGAGTCATTCCACAGCCCCACTACAGCTTATCTACTGTACAATGGAACGTCACATTATGCTTAGTCATGGTGCTGACTGGATGAATGAAGGTCTGAATGAGTCAGTGTAGCATGGGAAGGAAGGGGTGTTTTTCTTCATGACCATGCCCATCTGATAAAGCTAGACTAAAAGAGAGGGAATTCTGTAGATTTGCTGGACCTTTGAGGTATGTTTCTGAATATACAAAGACAATTTTAAATCAGTGAAGTGGGTCATGCTGTGAATCATAGTGATGTGTGCCAGTCAGACAGGAGCCCCTTCCTTGACTCAGTGTGACAGCTTCCTGTGGCCAACAGCTGTTGATGTTTGACGCCCAGGATGCCAAGTTCCGGTCCATCAGGCTGCGGACCAAGCAGGCCAGCTGTGCTGTGTGGAGAGAGAACCCCCACTGTCACACACTTAGTGGACTATGAGAAGTTCTGTGGGTCTACTGCCACAGATAAGGTCAGGGGTTACTGAAAAGAGGGCACTGTGGGCAAAGCATTGGTCTTGCATATTCATTGTTAAGGGGTTAGCATTTTAAAGTAAAGGGGATTTTAAATTACGTCTGAATTGGCAAACGTGTTATCACTCACCTTTAAACCCCTTAGTAAATACACATAGCGCACGGAATGTAGAGCCAGGAAAATGTGCTCATTATCTATAATTCAGATAAATAGCAGAGATATACGCTGTATGTCAAAGGAGTTTTCTGTACTTTACTGGAATAAAAAAGCTAAATAACATTCCCATTTTCCATTAATTATAGGAAAATGTTGTTTAAGTGATGGCTTTGAATATATTTACCTAATATTTTCTGGGTTTTCTTTCAGTGTCAAATGCTAAACCTTCTCTCCAAAGACCAGAGGGTATCCGTGCAGGAAGAGTATAGTCCGTGACTTTCTGTTTTTTGACGATTATTGCATGATTACCAATGCTTGACTTGGGCCAAATCTCAAATTCTTTACTGCTTGAGCTCCTGTTTCACTTATAGAATATTAGCTCAAAAGTATTGTTGAGCTCCTGTTTCTCTTATAGAATATTAGCTCAAAAGTATTGTTGAGCTCCTGTTTCTCGTATAGAATACTAGCTCAAAACTATTGTTGAGCTCCTGTTTCTCTTATAGAATATTAGCTCAAAAGTATTGTTGAGCTCCTGCACCTAAATGGAAACAGTACCAGCACCCAAAATGAGTATTGTCGCCTATTTCAGTCCAAGTCAAGGACTGATGATTACACTTGATTTTCTGTGATTCGTGTGCATTCATAAACCCAGATTAAATCTAAATGCTGACCCAACCCTAAATGGGAAATGACTAAAACGCGATTGTACGTATTCTACGGAAAATAATAACCTCTTTTTTTTTTTGGCGCTGACAGAAATGATTGTTTGGATTTCTGCTAAATTACAGCTTTCAAAAGAATTTAGCCATTAAGAGAAAGTAGATGAAGATTGTAATTGATTGGCCTATAATAGTGATTGTGCAAGGCCTGGAGTCGGAAACAGTTTTATTTCCTATAATTGAAATAATGTGACAAAACGTTAAGCTTACTCCACCCAACTCAACAAAAAAAGGCAACCAGTTGCACTATGCATGTAGTGCAACTGGTTGCAACAGAAAACTAGCAACTTCCATTCTGATGTCGCAGACCTTTAAACCTGACACTGTCATTAACAATGTGAAGTGTTGTAGGTGACCACTGACAAACATTTAGAATTTCTCCTTTCTATTGCCAGGAGTATAAAGCTATAGTGGACAACACGGCTGTTCATCTCCTGCTGAACGTACGCCCTCTAGTGGAGGTGGATATATGTTACCTGCCCACCTCCCTCAGTATCCTTCTGCTGGCTGAATGCCCTCCGGGCATTGTACTCCATTAACTCTATACAATTAGCAAGATATGGAGTTAGTTAGGAGGATATTAAAACTTCTTTCATATTAATTACATCTGTCATCACTGTGCTTTCATAGCTGTTCTGATCTAAATTAGTAATCAAGTAATTGTCCTCAATTCAATGGTAAAATGGTTTATTTCCTTATATCATTGCTAGACATTCATCTTTCCTGTTTAGAGAACAGCAACAGTGAACACATCCATGTGCTGAAGGAGAGAATTGGCCAAGTGAAAGAGCAGATGTCGAGTGCATCCCAGGTCCCAGGTACCATGACTGATCTGGTCTCCATCTAGCTCCGCAGGTCACAACAAGCGGAGGCTCTTCAATGGCTAGGCTTATGGAGTGGCTCCATATTCACTGAACAAACAGGAGTCATTTGAGTGCTAATTAAGTCTGTGTAGCCTTGTCCTGCGAGGGTGTTCACTTATTTTGGACAGCCAATGACGGGAGTTGATGGAGTTGCTAGGTGATCCTTTTTCCAACACACAAATATACCGTCATCGGCCTCTTTTTATAGAATATTCATCTTGGTCTTTATTTCAGCAGAGTGTATTTCCAGCAAACCTGTGTATATTTAGCTATTAATGAGCTATTTTAATGGCCAATTTCTGGGAAACACTTTGTTATGTAAACAGTTGACACAGTTTAGTTGAACTGGTACACATGACACCCTTTTATGTTTCAACAGTGAAAGAAGTGAAAGAAGTCCTATCATGTTCATAACACACCTAATAGTGAATTTGAATTAAAATACCATGCAATAGCTCTGCTTCTGGCCAAGCATCAAACAAAGAATATTCCCTACACATTTTATTCATTCAACTCACGTAGTCTCGCATAGCCAGCCAGACGTCGTAATCTTGTGAGAAGCCAGGAAGTGGAAGCTGCTACTACTCATTTTGATTCGTTTGTGTTTCCCTGCTGCAGTTTATGTGATCTGTAAGCTGGGTAATGACTCCCAGAAGGCAGTTCAGGTCTTGGAGAGAATGTCAGGTTCTGAGGTGGACTGTGTCACTGCGAAGAACATCTGTGGGGGACTGATGGCCTGGGCCCAGAAGATAGACCCCTCTTTCCCTCAGTATTGACTCAACATCACAGGTTCTACATCGAGGTTTCATCACGGAAAGCTTAAAGATCATGTAGGTTTTTCTGAGAGTGTGAGATATCATTGGTCCCGTATTTCAATCTGTTTCAAGAGGAAATTCACGCCAGTCGGTCATTCAGATATAATGTCCATACAGTCCTCTTCCTCCACCAGCCCTGCCTTGTAAGTAGTGTATCATGTAATCAAAACAACCGTTTTTCTGCCTTAACTTGTTTTATGTATTCTGGTTGCATTGGGTATTGCCTCCCTGACAGACAATTCTTAGATGAATTAGTTACATCTCACTGGTGAAAAGTGAAAGAAATCGTTTCAAATGTTGTACAAGAACAAACAAAACATTGTAATCCATTGTCATAACCTTGTTCCTGTTCCAGATTGTTCTATTTGTATAGCCCCAATGTATTGTTGAGGGCATACAGGGTAATATAGTACTTCATTATGTATTTCGAGTTATTTGGGAACATTGATATATGAAATATGTGTTAGAGTTATTACACATCTATACATCCATAATGTGTTGTCATTTCCATATTTGGATAAGAAATAATATGCTGATGTATACCACCACCCTCTCTAAAAGATTAGACGCAACAGTGCAAGGGATAGAGGATGATGGCATTTTTTTCTACGTTGCTGGCAACTGATTTTCAGAACTGAAGCAATAGAGGTCGGGTAACTACTGTTTTTTTTCTCTCCAGCATAACCCGAATAACGGAAAGATAGATGAAAGAGGCATGCGCAATGTAAAGATAACTTTTTCGAGACGCCATTGCCTGTGAGATTGTAGTTTAAAGATTTATCCTCACCGATAGAAACCCAAAGCACCAAATAGGTAATAGAACTTCAAGCCCCAGGAACCGTTCTCTCCTCCTTTTCTCTCAGAAACAGTGGGAGTAGTCACAGCTGGAAGGATAATAAGATGCGCATGAATCTGGCAACCACGAATAGACGACAAGAGAAAGTTTCAAAAAAGTAGAGAACTCGGTTGTGAGTCTTAGCACGCTTTTAGACAGTTCTGCTAATGCATATGTTACATTGTTGCTCATTTGTATGATTTAGCGAAAAGGCGAATGAGCTTGAATATTTTTTCTGTGTGATTCGATTGTTGGAGTTTTTGGAGAAGTTCCTGCTGTCCACTGGCCATGAATCCAACGACGTCTTTTGAAGAAAGTGGAGGTAATGATGTGTTAGACATATTTTATGGACGATTTGAATATTTAGGGTAATTCAATGGATAATGAACAATATTTCAACAAGCTTTTATTATGCAAAAACAGGGCTTGTATAACTTGTGTTGCTGGCATTCGTGGACATGAGGTCGTCTTCTGCCAGCAATTCAATCGAAAGTGGGATGGTCCAGATGTTGAGAAGCCTTGATTCCAGATGTTGGTTGTGCATGATGAATAGATAAATAGAAAACATTCCGTAATGTATGGTAAACTACACCATGTCTCTAATTTGTCAGATGAAGTTATTGAACATGATGCATTTTTGTACTTGCTTACAATATAATCGAAGTTTACAATTACAATTATTTGATGTGTTTATTGTATCCAAACCTGATCGTGTTTATTCCTCATGAATTGCATCACTTATTGTTAGTGCATAGCCTACTTCGAAAAGTGTAAACAGCTTTGAGGTCATGATTTGTTTCGCTGATTTTTTTCAGTTTGGTCAAATCTACTACATCTACAAACCTAAACATATTCTATTCTACCACCATTAAATGTACTGTATCTGTTTTGTGACAGGTTTCCTGTGGCCAGGGCAGATATGTGACTCTAGTACTGTGAGGGGACACCATTCAAGAACATGAAGTTTGGAATGGTGACCGCCTCTTGCAGTGAGCGTTGGGGAATCAATCTCGGAGCATCCACAGTATCTCAGCAGTGCAAACTGCACACATCTCTTGCCCTAGAGAGAGAGCTGAGGCCATTTAGTGGAATCATCAGGCTTTGTCCGTGAATTGATTGCCAGGCATGTGAGCAGTCAGTGGGGATGAACGTTTGACTATTGCTATTGGCTAACACTGCTCGTGATACTTTGAAGACCTTGCATTTCATATCTCCTAGAATGAGGATTGAATGTTTCTTCAGACCTGTGTATGTTCTTAGTAGTTTGGTGGAGCCTGATTTAAAAAGGCATCACTGACAGTTACAATACTTTACATTTTGCATCATCATCTCTGCCATTGGAAGAAACCCAATGTCTGCCTGCAGCAGCTCAGCTCCTCCGTCCTTTCCCAAAACCTACCTCCACTCACAAATCCCAGCTGTGCCTCTGACCCCCTCACCATCGCCGAGCCCCCCGGGACCCCTCTACAGCCGCCTGTCCAACGGGAGTCACGGGAGTCACACTCACAGCGCTCCCAGCCCCACTAACTCCCGCAGCTCCTTCCATGGAGTGTCCTTCCTCCTCCAGATTGGCTTGACCAGAGAGATGGTGAACCTGGAGAACCATGACCTGTCGCTGTCTGCTGTCAAAGACCTGGTCTGCTCTATAGTCGACCAAAAGGTAATTACACAACCCTTTCTTGTTATAACACTTGACCCAGTACAGCTAATGCATAATGACATACTGAATATCTATAAGGATATCGATAGAGTGAAATGCAATAAGTAGGCCTGAGCAAAAGAAAGAACATTCACTGTAAACCTAAAAGCTTAGTTGTCTTTTTATAAACTCTATTCAAAGTTTCAATAAAGATTGGAAAGTCCACTGGAAAGTCCACCAAGCATACTGCTCAACAAATCAGTTGCATATTTCGGCACTGAGCAAATTTCAGGTCTGCTGAGTGCAAACTTGAGCAGTGTGAAAATGCTGTGCAACTTCCAGCATGTGTTTTACTATGAACACTGATGCTGTACCCGCTTTAAGTTACAGCTTCAGACAGTGGTCAAGTAGGCTACTGTGGCTATTTGATCGTAATGTAGGCTTACCAGAGTGGCCTGCCATCAAAAACAATGGAGCAAATGCATCCCATAACATTTTAACATGGAAATAGCTGTTATCATTCAACCTACAGTAGCAGCCAATGTGTGTGATTTGATTTGTGGTGTTCAATATAGTTTAAAAAAAAACATGCAGGGCTTGACATTAACCTGTTTATCCACTTGTCCTTCAGACAAGGTGGTGACTGAAAATGTTATGTTTGATCCAAGAAACCACTTTACAAAATAAAATGACAGAGAATCAGACAAATTATGCTCCCCTCTGCCTATTGGCTTCTTAGCTTATTCAAGCCTATCTGAAAATACAACACTGCTCCTTTAAGAAAGAAAGCTGTTTACCTGATTCACTTTTCAAAGATGTCTAGAAATGTACACATAGAAATGTACATGTTTTCTGCTCTTGCAGGAAGCAATCATTCCCCCATTGCTGACTACAAATGATCTATAACTGGGCTAATATCTCACTAACTAGCATAAGATATGAACAAATGTGCACACTTGGCTACATTCAGCTCTCGCTTTCATCTCAAAACAAGCACTTCTACTCATGACCGCTCATTCTGTAAACACAGTCCAGTTCAAAGTGAATGGCACATATGGCAATGGTCTATTTGCATATTATCCTACTGCAGCTCTGATTGGTTTTGCCATACCGGTCTGTGTAGAGTACAGGCTGAGTATAGCCTGTCAATGCAATAAAATCATACTCCAAAGCATTCTGCCTTCAACAAAATTGTATGTTGCATTGAAAGTGGCTAATATTGCGTTGATTCGATCACTATTCCCACAGTAAAGGGAAACGTTGATAATGTTGATAGCTAAGGGGGGAAACTGTCAAGTTGAGTGACGTTCAATCTCGTGTTTCTCTGCGCAGGCTGATATTTCTTCTATGGGGCAGTCCCGGGAGCACGCAGCTTAGTTAAAATTAACTCTTCAAAACAGCGAGACAGTTATATTGCAGGCAGGGTTGGCCATTTCTGTGCCATTCTTGTCTGTTTACACTTTTTGTGACATTATTTTTGTTGTTGTTGCAGACATCTGTGTCTTGTGCACAGAATGAGTTTTAAGCACCATAGCAGCATGCTCGGCAGCAGTGAGGCTTCTCCAGTTGGCGTGCACGGTCTAGTAGCATCAGCTATTTACATTGTGGTGTACTCTCACTGGCGACAGTAACACTGAACCACTCAGTGGTTTATTCCTCTCAAAGTCATCCACGATGTAATTCATATGCCAGGTTATTTTCCATGACAATTGTGGCTGTCGGTAATGACTTTGGGTTATGGCTCCTGCATAAGAAGAGGCATTGAACAACTGAAAGATAGACTGCATCAATCAACAGTGGTTGCCTATGTACCACTGGCTAGAAAGATGCAAAGGCAAGTTTGGAAAATCAAGAGCAATCCAGTGGAACCAAATATAGTTGGCTGACTCCATTTGTTTGTTCTTTAAATTGTATTGGTGGCAAGCAGACTGTCTCTGTCCATTATAGGGTTGCCATTACCATGCATTGGTCTGTTTTTGAACTCTTAGCAATCTAGAGATTGAGTTGGTCCATAAAGAACATTCTCAGGACTGGCCATTTGTTCAAAGAGTGCGTCCTTGTGTCCTCCTTGTGCTTCTTTACACATCAGTGAAGAGAATAACATACAGTATGAAGGTCCTTGCCTCAGACTACAGGCGACAGATCCACATTCAGATGTTCACAGCCAACTGATACCATACATTAGACTGCTTATTAGATCCTGAACGTTTAGATAATAGTTTTTTCAGCTTATGAAACGTAATAAGTTCTATGGCCATGGACTCAATCTTACTCTCTCTTATCACTCAGTGCCATTTTGTGTGTGTGTGTGTTTTTGTGTGTGTGTGTGTGTGTGTGTGGGGTTCTCCTGGGTTTGTGCCGTTCTATCTGATGGATGGGGGTAGGCCTTACTGTCGTTATGGGTGGATGTTCTTATCACAGATTCCTGTTTTAATGAAATGACATTCACACGTTCACCTTTTGTGTCACCGTCTTTCATCCATAAGGAAGATTACTCTATTTGTGTCCATCATTAATCAGCGACTGAGTGAGGGGATGAGATTGTAGAACTCATTCCGTCGTGTCTAGTGGATGAAAGGAAGGGAGTGGGGGGAGCAAAGGGATCAGGTATTTTGGAGAAATGGGTGAGACATTTTTCTCTGTGCATCCTGGCTGGCCCACATAGTCTCAGTATAGATACTTAGTTCACTTCTCGTCTCTCCTTACTCATCACCTCTATAATGCAAATACTCTGTAACCTTTTCCTCTCAAGAGAATCATTGTTCTTAGAAAGTGGAGTAGCGTCGAGCTACGCTGAACTGACACGTTCCATTCAGTACAACGGAGCAGGTGATCACTCCAAGGAACATACCTTTCAACCAGTAGAAAGGCCTGAAATCCAGAGATCTACCAGGGCCAATTCAGAGTGCATTTCCTGTGTCCTTTACTGTAATGTAGGCCAAGTTCACAGTCCTCCAGGCCAGTGTAATGTTGTTGTTCTTTATGGGGTCTGCTGATACTGGTCTGCAGAGCATCTGATCACTGATGATATTTTCGTAGGTCTTGTAACGTATTGGCAAGGTTGCTCGAGTCAGCTACAAGAGCTAAAGAAAGTGTTGCAAATATGATATGAAGAAAGTTCTTTTAGAAAATCAACACAGTCAGTTTGCCTTAACCTTAGATAGGCGAGTTATTACTTTAAAATCAGCTACTTACATTAACATCTGCTGAATAGGCACTGTACTTTGTTACAAATGATACAATGGTTATATAGTCTGCAATGTGTTGATATGGCTAGTGGTTGTTCTATATTGCTGCTTTTATAGCAGGTCACAGTATTCTCTGTCTGATGAAACCCACCCATATGGCTTTGAAATCAGTGGAAAATATCACTGCTCTTTTCGGTCCATCAAGTCCATCCTCACTGAACTGAAGTATGCATGACTATTGTTAAACCTTTTATTAAAGCAGCAGCTGGATTTGCCTCTGTAGCTTTTCCAGCAAACAAACTCTGACCCCATCTCTGCCTTTCTAGATTCCTTCCAGTCAGCAGTAGAGAGCCCAGGGTTTCTGTGTCAGTGGTGAGCGGACAGGGAAAATGTTTCAGACGCTAATATCTCAGTAGATAGTCTGGACAGAACCTTGCCCCTGTGTGCTATTATTTCCCACACTGAGCAACTGTGTAGTTGGTAAGCGATCCACCAGTCAGTCACTGGGCCAGGCAACAAACATGGAGCAACATTAGTCAGAAGTATATGCTGTTTGAGCAGTTGTTTCCTTTTAAATGTTTTTGAAACGGAGTAGTTTTAGATTTGAATTTGCGCTGTCTTTGGCCTCGTCCTGGATTGACAGAGTCGTTTCTCTCCCTTGTTTCCACTGAATACGTACATGGGCTTACATTGTTAACACAGCATTGACATTTTATCGCATGGCTGAACCCTCTTTTTGAATCCGACTATTCAGAGAATGCATTCAGTTATAACTGTGTATTCTATGGACTCCATACAGCTCATTCATCGTCCAACTGACTGCCAAACCACTGGGCCCCTTTGGGATGTGCATTGAATATGCCCTTATTCACTGATCCGAGGTCTGTTTTGTCTCTCTATGGTTAATATAGGTAACCGACCATTAAGGGAACTTTTACAGTATCCCGAAATGAGTAGGGTTGAGAACTTGGGATAACCTGATCCTCAATCTGATTCTAGATGTTAACTTCTTCTTCAAGTCTTCTGTGTGGCTGTAGCCCCCTCTGCTCCACTTCAGTCAATGCGATGATGACCCTTTGAGGGTATCGCCAGTTGGCGTGAGAGCACCATCCTTCACCCACCCAGACCAGGCAGGCTCCTCTGGGACTGTGACGTGACCCAACCTGAGGTGAACCAGGCTGCCCTGGTTAGACTCTCTATCTGTGGCTACCTGCCACCAGACTCTGGGTCTGTCTCTCAGTCTGGCTCCTTGGCCCTGGGTGTTTGGTTGGGTCTCTGTGCGTGATGAATGGGGTATAAACAGTGATAGCGTCAGCTTGTGGAGCTGCTTCCTGTTTGGTGTCGCCCAAGTCCTCCCGTGCAGCCAGAGAGGGAGCAACCGCGGGACAAAAGTTCATAACTTCCTGAGAATGACTTGTCTTTAGCAGCCAGCCGGCCCAGCCAACCAGCATTCCTCCGCTCCCCATCCAGGCATACTTGAAGGATGATGTTATGTTGTTGGGATGGGGTGCCATGACATTTAAATATAACAAATTCAACTATAACACTGGGTTTCTGGATTGCGTCAGACAAATTGTAGAGGATGGTGTAATGGTTATGGCACGCTCAACATGCCTTGATGTCCTGTCAATGCAGCATTAAATAGCAGGTGGGGATGTTTGGAGGCGAAGGTTGGAAATCCTAGCCTTGTCAGTTGAAAGTGTTTGATATAAAATGGAAGGTTTACAGAGAGGGTTTCGGCCTCCAAGTTAACGTTCCTCTCTAGCTGTTCGAGGGAGAGGATAAAGCTTGCAAGAAGGAAGGAAATTTGAAGTCCTTTTGGCATAGACAATAGGGGGAAAAACATCAAACCAAGGCAGTTTTATGAACATTCTACTTTAGCCCTTGTCCCTAAGATAGTCCTGCTCTGTTCTGAACATATTCGCCACAGCTGGATATACTGTACTGTGAAATGTGGCTGTCTGGCACAGTACAGCACACCCTTGCTTTCCTACTGGTTTGTTAGTGCAGTAGAATAACTCCCAGTTCCTGGTTGAGAGTAGCACAGCTGCCTGTGTAATTAGCTGAACAAAGGCCTTTTGAGAAGCAGACACTCAATAGGTCAAGCTGGACAACATGAAACAGTATGGTGAAAACAGAGGAATTTGGGTAATATTTTGAGCCTTTGAGTAATATTAAGCCGCGCGAAATAACGTGTCATGTAAAAACTAGAACTTAAACGAACAACAACGGATGATAAACAAGGGATTTTCACCTCTTTGACATATGGAACAGTACATGCATCCTCGTGATTTGATTTGCCACGCACAGCGTTTGTTTAGTTCAGCTTATGGCCCTTAAGTCGTCAACACACGTTAATAGTTTTAATTACCCCATATTCAATGAAAGAATTCATCAAAACGACAGGAGCAGAACTGATTTCTGCGAGAGAGCGAGAGAGATGAAAACAAAATTAGAACGAGAGAGTGCAGATGGAAACTGGAGAGGGCTCCTCTCCCACAGGCCATAACTAACTGGAACTCGCAGGATATAAATCACGTCCATCCACTCCTCCCCTCCCCCAGCCTGGACAGCCCAGCTCTGCTCAGCACACATCTGCATGTTCCTATGGAACAACCATATTTCACCCTGAGCACGGCTGGGCTGAGCTCTGGGCACTATGTGTTATATACACGGGGTAAGACACATCCCGGAAAGCACATTTGGTTGCTTCTGAGAAATAAAGTTCACCCTAGAGTCAAAACCTGTCCGTGTTATAAGTTATGGCAATTGCTTCTGAATGGAGACCGTTCCAGTATATATGATTTCAGGGTTCATTTTTCCAGCTTGCATGTTTTTCTTCGAGTTCATGTGCATATGCTTAACGTCATATTTCAATTTTCAATCTTTCTATGCCAGTGCAGGCAAAATGATGGTTGTATGAATGCTGCAACTGAGGGATACCTGTATCACTATAAGCTTTCACTTATGTCTGGAATAACCATGTGTGCAAGCAATCTATCAATTTTTCCAGTCCTGAGTCATTTGTGGGAATAGAGAGAGGGATAAAAACACTATAGTTAAGTGAACTGAGTAATGTCTCCCATCTGCAGTTCACATTTCTCCAGTCTCAATCTCCCCAATTGTAGAGTGGCATGGCAGAACAGAACACTCACCCACAAGAGTCACAAAATGACAGACTGGGGCATTGTGACTGGTCCTCCTTTGGGAGGGAGGACGGCTATGGCGGCAGGCCTGCATTAGTGCCTGGCTTGTGGTCTGCTGGCTAGCTTGCCTGCTGTATGCCCAATGGTGCCCTGCTGTGTGGTAGGAGCCAGACCCAGCCATAGAATTCACCACCACCCTATGGTTGGTTTGTCTCTGCGCTGGCAGCGTCAGTAGGCCACTGGGACGGATGCCCTTCACCATATTCTATGAATGTACAGCTCGAGATCATCTAGTCTTGCTCCAGTCTCTATTGCCACTGGTTGAATAGTTCTAAGTAGGGGTTCAACTCTGATTATATTGAAGGGACAGGTGTATAGATTTTCAAGCACACGCTGTACAGTAATCAACCTCAAACGACTTTATATTTACACCTATCCCTTTAGTACAGCCTATGTAAAGTGATTGGGGACAGATAAATTGTAGAGCGAGTAATTAAAGTAACATCCCCTCATAAATCTTACACCAGCGTGCAATATATTCCTGTTTATAGAAGGATGTCACATTTCCCTCATTGATTTGGCTGGCGGCTGCTCACTCACTCTTGGAGTTACAGGATACTTCCCCCCTCTGCACAGACAGGCATTCCACCTTGTCTGCACTCTCTGACCTGGCCCGCCTTAATGGATCGCTTAATGGATCGCAACCTTGACCAATGCTGAGGGCACTTGAAGAGACGTGGCCCAGTGCCAAGTTCACAGACTAACAGAGAGGGGATTCAGGTGTCCGGCCTGGTCCTATGTTGGTTGATTTGCCGTGCCTCTTTACAGTTAAACCCTAATGACATTACTGGTCTCAGAATGGAGGTCAGTGTTCACAGAAGTCGTGGAGACACAGTAGCAATGGGGGAAATGTTAGTTCTCAGAAACAATGTGATTTACCCCCATTAGGTTAATAGCAGCAGGTTGATACGAAACCATACGGAGCCTAGTGTTTTCTGTCAGACGGCAGCACCAGCGTTGGCGTAATCGGTCCCCGACGTGGCGGGCGGCAGGTTTGAAAATGCATTTGGAGGTGTTTTTTCAGAACTGTATTCCTCCCCTGTTTGTCAGCTCACTGAGTGATTTACCAGGCTGGTAGTAAGGTGGCAGAGGAAGTGCAACGGCCTCGATAACAAGCAACACGAAACCCGTAACCCATTGAGAACCTAAAGGACACAATGCTTTTATGGTGACATTGAGCAACAATGGATCTGATCTGATCTCATAGTGGTTGGGAAAGCTACTGTATTTCAGCATCTCTGGTCGCCGTGTTCTTTTAACTTGTATTGTGTTTACTTTTGTCTCAGCCACAAGTTTAAAAAAAGTCAGTTGGTGTGACGTCTGTCACCATGTTTCCCCAGCCAATACATACTCTTAACTTAAGTCCCTCTCCAGAGCCTCTCCCTGTTTCCACAGCAGGCTCTGTCTTCGCCTGCTTCTCAATCAGCTGCCTGTGGTTAGTGGAGAAATACAGTGTGTTCAGTGGCCCATTTCGTCTGTGTGGTTCTGGCTCTGTCCAAAACGATTCTCTGTCCACTGCAGTGGCGTGTATTCCTGTCTGTATCTGTGTGTCTGTCTCTGTGAGTGAAGGTTATCATGAGCAAAGTGGGTTTTTACAACATGTTGACCTAATTTTACCTACAGTGTGTGCATGTATTCTGTGTCCTGTTTAGACTACTATTTATTTCAGCGTTTAGAATGATAAGCAGTGAAGATGGTCAGCAATGATATGGAGTCATGGTCACCTCGTCTACTGTCAAACCCTACAGCTCTTTATACTAGCAGAGCACAGAGATAAACTCTGGATCACCAGCAATATCCTTTTACCTAAATCAAAAGCTTCACATGATTATTTAATCTGTGTTCGGAATCAGATCCACCTGGCCAGCACTAGTCCCCTGCCATTCCGAGACAGAGAGGAGAGAGTTTTCCTAGTATATCTTCAAGGCACACTGGGCTGCAGAAGCATCACCAAGGGCCCATAACTCAAAGCCCAGGGCCTAGCAGAGCTGCTTAGATCACACTGCTCTCTTCCCCTCTTCCTGAGAGGTCGCGGCTCCTGTGACTCAGCCTTCTTCCTCTCCTCCCCTCCTATCAGCCCCCGGACACATTCACTTTCTCACTCACACACTCACAAGACAACCAGGGGAAGAGAGCCAGTCTCTCTCATCTCTAAAGAATGGACCGGGGCTCTCAGCTTTCAGACAGCTCTCGTTAAGGACTCGTTAAGGAGCTGGCCACCAAGTAGTGACCTCATCTCCACTATCTCCTCTCCACTGAGGACTGGACTGGAGCACTTGATCCACTTGAGGACACGAAGGAGTAGTGTTGAGTTGTTTTGAGTCTGAATCCACACAATACTCAAAAGGGCAGTAATAGATCACAGTGCAGGCTAAAGGTTTGAAGAGTCTCCAATTAGAGCAGTACGACCACCGTGAACAGGAAGAGAGGGTCCATTTCAGGCTGAGAAGTATCATAGTATCATAGTATCATTATCACAAATGCAAATGAAGTAATAGGAGTATTCCCCCATGGTTTGTCCTGCTAGTGGAAGTAGGTCTATGCTGACAGGTGTATGTGCTCTCTTCATGAGTACACTGTTCTGTGGTTTGGGGAGAGGCCTAGACTTAAACTCAGTGGTTAGCACTGGGATTTCACCTTGTCAGCACTTGGTATCTCAGTACGGGTTTTTCGAGGTAAGGGCCCCACACCAGCACTGAATTAGTTACATATGACGGTTTGGCATGCTTTCAAGCTCTGTTCTTTTCATCTCACAGTGGACTGAACCTATAAGGTTGTGGTGTTCACACTTTTCTTGAAACATAGTGAAAATGAGTAGAAGAAGGAGCTAGTGTAATAGCGCTCTGCAAAGTTGGTCAGACAATAAGTTACTCTGTCAGTATGGTGACCCTTGTCCACAGACAGAGTGGAATGTGCAAGTTCTGCCTTTTTGTTCCAAATCCTGTCCTGAGCAGATAAATGGGAAACGTTTTAGCAGAGGAAGCTTTTTTGCCTCATAGTCTTTCCACTAACACAGTCTACTTTATTGTGTCACTGATGAATTCAAAACTTTTCCATTTTTCCATTGCCTTCTGCCATTGGATTACACAGTGATACATTTTCAGATGTATCTGAATCGTCATACCACGTGGAACTGAACTTATGGTCTTTTCTGAGCAAAAAGATAATAAAAAAATAAAAACATCAACACTCCCCAGCCACATAAATGTCATTTTCACTGCATCTTGTTGCACTGGGCTCAATTTGTTACCAAGATGGATTTTCTTCCGTTTATTGTTCCTGCTGTGAAAAGTGGCTACCAAGGCCTGTAGCGGAGCAAATATGAGCGAGAGACTGCGAGAGTAACAGATAAACACAGGGAGGGAGGGAGGGAGGGAGGGAGGGGGAGGGAGGGAGGGGAGGGAGGGAGGGAGGGAGGGAGGGAGGGAGGGAGGGAGGAGGGAGGGAGGGAGGGAGGGAGGGAGGGAGGGGCTGACAGAGAGAGTTGGTCTGTCCGGGAAGTAAAGCAGTAGTATGTGTGAAATGTGAACCATATGTGGACTATAGTGCTATGCAGATGGGCTGTGCAGTTGGCTGCTCCCAGTCTCTCTGCCTCTCTGCTCCAGCTGTAGTGTGTTTACCTTGGCTCCAGCCTGCAAAATAGGGAGCGATTAGTTTGATGTAATGCTCTCTCTCTCTCTCGCTTTCTCTCTCTCCCTCTCACCGCCCACTTGCTGCTGGGCTGGGCAGAAGGGAAGGCACATGCTCTGCAGACGCCTGGCCTCAGAGATTATAGGAGTAGTTTATTATATTACATAAGTGTGATTCTGCATATACTGTACAGTATAGAAGGCCTACTGTATGTGGGAAGAGCTGTGGAATGGACAGATGTATTTTCTATAAAAGCCCCAGGGAAGCAGCATGTATCTACTCTAGGCTACTGTACATTAGATGTCTCATGATTAGGGCTGTGGCAGTCACAACATTTTGTCAGCCATGATTGTCAAGCAAATAAACTGTTGGTAATTAACCGTTAATTAACATAAAAACAGTTAGCATCTCCTGGCTTCCACACTGTCGTGACTTGACTTTAACATTAATCAGAAGACTGTTATTTGTCTAATGAACTAACTATGTTTAATTGTTACCAGACTAAATTAATCAGGTAACAATTAACTCATTAGGTTCTGGGGCACCACGAGAGCAGTTCTTTAAAGAGTTACCATCTCCCGAATTAAACATTGAAGGTCTTTACCTATCACATCTATAAACAGTCAACTTATTAGTTATAACCTTGTATCATATCATCATTCTGAACAGTCGTAACCTCCTTGCATCTGAGTTTGAGTTTATTTTTATTTTTACAGGGAGAGTGCACATTAATCAACGTTTCAGTAAAAGTGCCGGTTTTAGCCAGCCGGCTAATTTTCAACCGCAGTCCCTGGGCAGGTTATTAAAAACAATTACAATATAGACAATAGCAACATAGAACAAGCAAGACATAGCAACATAGGACAAGCAAGACGTAGCATACAGACAGAGCAAAAAGCAGCAAGACAAAATTCATAAAAGCAACAAAGTGTTTCCACACCTCACAAGCTACAGACAACAGACAACATGGAAAGCGACAACACACAGCTAGGGACCATGTTCACAAATCTGATTGACCTTTAGCCATGTCTTCAAGCATTTTGTGAAAGTGTGATATGTGGTGCAGTTATGTGTGTCTGATGGCAGTGTATTCCAGACATGGGAAGCTCTCACAGAGAATGCAGATTTACTAAAGGTGCTTTTCCTTAGGGGAACTATACAGTCACCTCTCATGGCAGACCTTGTGGATCTGCTGCCATATGTCTGGGTTTTCTGTTTAACAAAAATATTGAGTGGAGGGGGAGCCAGGCCATTAAGGATCTTGAATACAAGACATGTGTCGGTGTATTGCACAAGATTTTCCCAACTTAAGAGCTCATGCTTTCTAAGGATGTGACAATGATGATGGCTATTGGGCTTCCTATCAAGCACTTTGAGAGCCTGTTTGTAGACAGACTGAATAGGTTTTAATGTTGTACAGCAAGCTTGGGCCCAACTAGTCAAGCAGTATGTTAAGTGGGGGAGTATCATAGAGTTGAAGTACAGTTTTGCTACCTCTGTAGTCAAACAATTTCGTATAAATCGGAAATTAGCTAGGTTGCATTTAGTTATTTGAATTACCTTTTTCACATGCTTTTTAAAAGAGAGGTTGGAATCAAGTATGATGCCAAGGTACTTAAAATCGGATACCACCTGGAGCTTCTCCCCTGACACATAGACATCTGGCTCAGTCTGCAAAAACCTGCAAAAACCAGAGCCTTACTTATGATTCAGTACTACACAAGTTGGTTTAATTACATATTTACTAGCTAATTAAATGGGAACACAAGGTAAACATACACACTTTGCACCAGTTATTGACTAGAGACTTAATATGCCGAAAACATTCAGAAACTACTCTCACCTACACAGTAACTAGTGGTGTAACGGACCGTAGTTGATCCGTGATTCGTACGCATCACCCCCCACGGTTCGGCACGCATGTGGACCGCGGATCAATTACAGAGTTTAACCATCATAGAGTGAAAAACGGTTTTGATGCAGCTGTTGCTTTTTAAAGTAATTATTCCCTAAATCTCTGCAGAGTTGCAGTGAAAAGATAAAGACAAGACAGATGTGTCTTGTTTTACTCTGAAGCCTGAAGGTTGATTTGATTCTTTTTTTTAAGCAGTTGTGTGTACTGTTCATGTGAACGGGGCCTGTTGAATCCCAATGAATCAATCCTGGACGCTCACATTGCAAAGAGCAAAGAAGAAAAGAGAGCAGTGACAGCCACGTCTAGCGGAGGAGCTGAAGAACTGGAAAAGCCTCCCGCTTCATTCACAGTTGAAGTCGGAAGTTTACATACACCTTAGCCAAATACATTTAAACTCAGTTTTTCACAATTCCTGACATTTAATTCTAGTAGGAATTCCCTGTCTTAGGTCAGTTAGGATCACCACTTTATTTTAAGAATGTGAAAAGTCAGAGTAATAGTAGATAGAATTATTTATTTCAAATTGTATTTATTTCATCACATTCCCAGTAGGCCAGACGTTTACATACACTCAATTAGTATTTGGTAGCATTGCCTTTAAATTGTTTAACTTGGGTCAAACGTTTGGGTAGCCTTCTACAAGCTTCCCACAATAAGTTGGATACATTTTGGCCCATTCCTCCTGACAGAGCTGGTGTAACTGAGTCAGGTTTGTAGGCCTCCTTGCTCGCACACGCTTTTTCAGTTGTGCCCACAAATTATCTATAGGATTGAGGTCAGGGCTTTGTGATGGCCACTCCAATACATTGACTTTGTTGTCCTTCAGCCATTTTGCCACAACATTGGAAGTATTCTTAGGGTCATTGTCCATTTGGAAGACCAATTGCAACCAAGCTTTAACTTCCTGACTGATGTCTTGAGATGTTGATTCAATATATCCATGTCATTTTCCCTCCATGATGCCATCTATTTTGTGAAGTGCACCAGTCCCTCCTGCAGCAAAGCACCCCCACAACATGATGTTGCCACCCCCGTGCCTTTGGCTTGCAAGCCTTCACCTTTTTCCTCCAAACGTAACAATGGTCATTATGGCCAAACAGTTATATTTTTGTTTCATCAGACCAGAGGACATTTCTCCAAAAAGTACGATCTTTGTCCCCATGTGCAGTTGCAAACCGTAGTCTGGCTTTTTTTATGCCAGTTTTGGAGCAGTGGCTTCTTTCTTGCTGAGGGGACTTTCAGGTTATGTTGTTACAGGGCAGGGCAGCAGTGTAGCCTAGTGGTTAGAGCATTGGACTAGTAACTGAAAGGTTGCAAGTTCAAATCCCTGAGCTGACAAGGTACAAAATCTGTCGTTCTGCCCCTGAACAGGCAGTTAACCCACTCTTCCTAGGCCATCATTGAAAATAAGAATTTGTTCTTAACTGACTTGCCTAGTAAAATAAAAACAGGCCTTGTTTTACTGTGGATATAGATACTCTTGTACCTGTTCCCTCCAGCATCTTCACAAGGTCCTTTGCTGTTGTTCTGGGATTGATTTGCACTATTCGCAC
This sequence comes from Oncorhynchus masou masou, assembly GCF_036934945.1. Taxonomy (NCBI): domain Eukaryota; kingdom Metazoa; phylum Chordata; class Actinopteri; order Salmoniformes; family Salmonidae; genus Oncorhynchus; species Oncorhynchus masou. The sequence goes on along the minus strand of NC_088243.1, from coordinate 34,241,080 downwards.
CAAAGTAGGTTCATCTCTAGGAGACAGAACGCATCTCCTTCTTGAGCGGTATTTATTTATTTTATTTTATTTTTCACATTTATTTAACCAGGTAAGCTAGTTGAGAACAAGTTCTCATTTACAACTGCGACCTGGCCAAGATAAAGCAAAGCAGTGCGACACAAACAACAATACAGAGTTACACATGGAATAAACAAGCGTACAGTCAATAACACAATAGAAAAAAATAAAGTATATACAGTGTGTGCAAATGGCGTGAGGAGGTAGGCAATAAATAGGCCATAGTAGCGAAGTAATTACAATTTAGCAGATTAACACTGGAGTGATAAATGAGCAGATGATGATGTGCAAGTAGAGATACTGGTGTGCAAAAGAGCAGAAAGGTAAATAAAAGCAATATGGGGATGCGTAGATAGATTGGGTGGGCTATTTACAGATGGACTATGTATAGCTGCAGCGATCGGTTAGCTGCTCAGATAGCTGATGTTTAAAGTTATTGAGGGAAATATAAGTCTCCAGCTTCAGCTATTTTTGCAATTCGTTCCAGTCATTGGCAGCAGAGAACTGGAAGGAAAGGCGGCCAAAGCAGGTGTTGGCTTTGGGGTTGACCAGTGAGATATACCTGCTGGAGCGGTACGGTGGGATTCGATATGGTCGTAGATCTGTTTATTAACTTGGCTTTCAAAGACTTTAGAAAGGCATGGCAGGATGGATATAGGTCTGCAACAGTTTGGGTCTAGAGTGTCACCCCCTTTGAAGAGAGGGATTACCGCGGCGGCAGCTTTCCAATCTTTAGGGATCTCAGACGATACGAAAGAGAGGTTGAACAGGCTGGTAATAGGGGTTGCAACAATGGCGGTGGATAATTTTAGAAAGAGAGGGTCCAGATTGTCTAGCCTAGCTGATTTGTACGGATCCAGGTTTTGGCCCGGGGTTGGGGTAGCCAGCAGGAAAGCATGGCCAGCCATAGAAAAATGCTTATTGAATTTTTCGATTATCATAGATTTATTGGTGGTAACCGTGTTACCTCGCCTCATTGCAGTGGGCAGCTGGGAGGAGGTGCTCTTGTTCTCCATGGACTTTACAGTGTCCCAAAACGTTTTGGAGTTAGAGCTACAGGATGCAAATTTCTGTTTGAGAAAGCAAGCCTTTGCTTTCCTGACTGACTGCGTGTATTGGTTCCTGACTTCCCTGAACAGTTGCGGGGACTATTCGATGCTATTGCAGTCTGCCACAGGATGTTTTTGTGCTGGTCAAGGGCAGTCAGATCTGTAGTGAACCAAGGGCTATATCTGTTCTTAGTTCTACATTTTTTGAAAGGGACATGCTTATTTAAGATGGCGAGGAAATTACTTTTAAAGAACGATCAGGCATCCTCGACTGACGGGATGAGGTCAGTATCCTTTCAGGATACCCGGGCCAGGTCGATTAGAAAGGCCTGCTCGCAAAAGTGTTTTAGGGAGCGTTTGACAGTGATGAGGGGTGGTCGTTTGACCGCGGACCCATAGCGGATGCAGGCAACGAAGCAGTGATGGCTGAGATCCTGGTTGAAAACAGCAGAGGTGTATTTGGAGGGCAATTTATCTATGAGGGTGCCCATGTTTATGGATTTAGGGTTGTACCTGGTGGGTTCCTTGATGATTTGTGTGAGATTGAGGGCATCTAGCTTAGATTTTAGGACTACCGGGGTGTTAAGCATATCCCAGTTTAGGTCACCTAACAGAACGAACTCTGAAGATACATGAGCTGAGGGGGTCTATAACAGGCGGCACCAGTGAGAGACGTATTTACGTATGGTGTCCAGGGCACAGCTGGGAGCTGAGGGGGTCTATAACAGGCGGCACCAGTGAGAGACGTATTTACGTATGATGGCTGTGTGGTCCCATGGTGTTTATACTTGCATACTTTTGTTTGTACAGATGAACGTGATACCTTTAGGTGTTTGTAAATTGCTCCCAAGGATGAACCAGACTTGTGGAGGTCTACAATTATTTTTCTGAGGTCTTGGCTGATTTCTTTTGACTACCTTCATAGATCTACTGCATTGGATCCAAGGTTCAAGTCCCTGTCTCACCTAGATCCTGCTCTACACCGGAGGACATACAGTTATCTCACCACTGAGATTGTGGAGGTTAAAAAAAATAAGAGTGAATTACTTCAATAATAAATATACTGCAGTCAAAACTGGACTGGTTCTTAGTCTATGCCATTGCTATTAGAATCATACATTTTTGATTTGGAATAATAATGGCTTTTATTAAATGTTATTGCCACAAAAATAGTTCTATGAAATATTTAAAAAAAATGTTGTTAGTTTAATAGATCAAGTCAATTTTTTTCTGCAGGCATCTCGTCCACTAAATATTTTTTCCGGGGATACCTTTGCGAGCAAGGACACAGGCAAGACATTTGCCAACACCATCAAAGAGGAGTTGGCATCCTACAAGGCAGCAAGCAGCATTCCAGTGGATGGTGATCTACTGGCATGATGGGAAAGCAATTCGTGTAAATACCCTCACATTCCCAAGATGGCAAGATGCTACCTGGCTGTGCCTGGCACTTCAGTTCGCAGCGAGAGGGTGTTCTCCACGGTAGGGGACATAGTGACTGCAAAGAGGTCTACCCTCTCACCCAGACATCCTCATTTTTTTATAATTTGAAGTTATAAGCTCAGGTCTGCTTTGCTTTCTTTCTTTTCTTTACTTTGCAAAGTTATATTTGTCTCCCTTTCTTTTTACTGATCCTTAAAAATGATCCGATCTGTGACTCAAAACCGTGATCCGCACTGTGAGTTTTCTGATCCGTTGCACCACTAACAGTAACCATATACTTTGCACACAAACCGCTGCCCGCATTGAGTAAGAAATCATGAATGTATTTACGTGAAATGCCTGGGTTCACCGGGGATCTCTCGGTGAGTAGGGCAGCCTTGGAAAGGGGATTGGGCCTTTTCGTGGCACGCTTGTAAAGCTCTGATTGTCCGAAATGGTTCCGACAAGTCTTCTACTGTTGTCCTTCTTTGTAGTTGTTACTTGGTTACTTGTTGTGTAGTCCTGAACAGAACTACATAGTTTATTTTCTTTCCATTCGCTCTTGAAGATGCGTCTTTGAAGATAGACTTGCCAGCTGTATCAATGGTTTGAGCAGAGTAACAGGATGGACCTACTTAAATTTGCTTTCGAAGATACTTTACTTAGGACAGCTAGTCAGCCGTGCCAGTGATTGTCCGGGAGGTGAGTTTATTGTGTTGAGATTCAAAGTAGAAACCACTTTAAACATGCAGGTGCAGCTTCACGTTTTTCTGGCCTGGTGTGTTTTTGTCTTAACCCATCATTTATTCAGTTTGCTGGAAAGGAGCAGTTCTGGCAGGCTGGCACGCTCCCTGACCTCACTCCGGGCGGTAACTACTCACTGTGCAAAGTTAGGTCAAACAATTACCTCTTATAGCTTCTCAAATCACATCCCTCCCTTAACAAAAACACTTTCAGATTTTTTTCAATGCAGAGTATGGAAACTTCATATATGTAGTGGGTATACTTTCCAAGTTACAGTATTTAGCTCGCCTCTGACCATTCCCCACATTCTCTGTTAGAAATATTGTTCCAGTATTCGCTTTTGAACATGTTAGAGTTTCAGCGGGAAAAAGTCTGTTGAAACAAAGGATATTCCTTTAGTGAATCTTGAGAGTGCATGCCTGAATCTTCTCCCTTGATTTGCAACAGGGCGTGAGTTGTTAACCCCCACTATTTATTTTCTTCCCCCTCTGGGGTGAGAGGGGGTCTGATTTAAGTTATTCATTACAAACCTGATCTGACCTATTTTGGATTCTTGTGGACAGTCATGACAACATATACAGTGGGAAGAAAAAGTATGTGAACCCATTAGAATTACCTGGATTTCTGTATAAATTGGTCGAGATATTTGATCTGATCTTCATCTAAGTCACAACAATAGACAAAAACAGTCTGCTTAAACTAATAACACACAAACAATTATTTACAGTTTATTTACAGGTTGACCCTCCTTTGGCAGCAATAACCTCAAGCAAACGTTTTCTGTAGTTGCGGATCAGACCTGCAGAATGGTCAGGGGGAATTTGGGACCATTCCTATTTACAGAACTGTTTCAGTTCCACAATATTCTTGGGATGTCTGGTGTGAACCGCTCTTTTGAGGTCATGCCACAGCATCTCAATCGGGTTGAGGTCAGGACTGACTGGGCCCCTACAGGAGGCATATTTGTTCTGTTCAAGCCATTCTGTTGTTAATTTACTTCTGTCTTTTGGGTTGTTTTCCTGTTGCATCACCTAACTTCTGTTGAGCTTCAATTGGCGGACAGATAGCTTTACATTCTCCTGCAAAATGTCTTGATAAACTTGAATTCATTTTTCCATTGATGATAGCAAGCTGTCCAGGCCCTGAGGCAGCAAAGTAGCCCCAAACCATGATGCTCCCTCCACCATAGTTTACAGTCGGGATGAGGTTTGATGTTAGTGTGCTGTGCCTCTTTTTCTCCATACATAGTGTTGTGTTTTCCTTCCAAACAACTCAACTTTAGTTTCATCTGTCAACAGAATATTTTGCCAGTAGCAGGTGCTCTTTTGTGAACTTCAGATGTGCAGCAATGTTTTTTTTGGAGAGCAGTGGCTTCTTCCATGGTGTCCTCGCATGAACACCATTCTTATTTAGTGTTTTACGTATTGCAGACTCATCAACAGAGATGTTAGCATCTTCCAGAGATTTCTGTAAGTCTTTAGCTGACACTCTAGGATTGTTCTTAACCTCATTGAGCTTTCTGCGCTGTGCTCTTGCAGTCATCTTTGCAGGACGGCCACTCCTAGGGAGAGTAGTAACAGAGCTGAAATTTCTCTATTTATGCACAATTTGTCTTACCGTGGACTTTCTTTTAGAGATACTTTTGTAACCCTTTCCAGCTTTATACAAGGCAACAATTCTTAATCTCAGGTCTTCTGAGATCTCTTTTGTTCGAGGCATGGTTCACATCAGGGAATGTTTCTTGTGAATAGCAAACTCAAATTTTGCGAGTGTTTTTTATCGGGCGGAGCAGCTCTAACCAAAATCTCCAATCTCGTCTCATTGATTCGACTCTAGGTTAGTGGACTCCTGACTCCAATTAGCTTTTGGAGAAGTCATTAGCCAAGGGGTTCACATACTTTTTCCAACTTACACTGTGATTGTTTAAATGATCTATTCAATATAGACAAGAAAAATGCAATAATTTATGTGTTATTAGTTTAAGCAGACTGAGTTTGTCTATTATTGGGACTTAGATGAAGATCAGATCAAATTTTATGTCAAATTTATGCAGAAATCCAGGTAATTCCTAAGGGTTTTCATACATGTTCTTGCCACTGTAGCCGACAAGCCACTGATGCAGACATTTGGAACATGTACATTTGAAAACGTCTAATACATCCATGTAATATAGCCTACACCTACATCACAATAAATCCATTATTTCTTTTAGACAGGTCTAAAGAAACATGATATGAAGAAAATGTAGTCTACTTCGGAAGAACAGAATAGCATACTTTGTGTTGTCTTTGCTATCGGTCTGTGTGAGCACATGCGGCTATTCTGTATTAAGCGAATAACAAAGAAATAGGTAGTCCTATATGCTTCATTTTGGGTTATTACTGTAACTTCAGTTGTTCTACAAATGTTGGGATATATGTTTTGATTTTTAGTACATTTAAAAGCTGCACATTTCATGGTGGCATCCCTTTTGTGGCCGTAATGCACCTTAAAAAATCCATGCCTTTGTTGTGCCCTTCTCCCTGAGTGCACGCTCCAAAGCACTCTCCGTCACGTGATCGAGTCATTCTCACAGGCTACAAGTGAAGACAGACACATCGCGGATGCAACATGAAGTGTTTGATTAGATTTTCGATTACATTTGCATTGATCTCAGAGTGATTAGAGGGACACTAGAGTGCTGCGTACCAGGCAGTTTGTATGTTTGGTAGGCTATTAATGGCAATGAGCAGCATCAGAGCTTGGAGAAGCTGGCATTTGACTGCGTTCATGACTCGTGACCTGTGGTGTGGCGGTAATATGGTCACCGCAACAGCCCTACCCATGATTCCATTTAGCTTAGTGTTGCCTCCTTAGCGTCACAAACGAACACAAATCTCCTGAAGCATCAAGGAATTGTGGATGCTTGACCTTTTAGTACTCTGTTAACACTTTCCTCAGGGCCTCTAGCCTCCAGCTAGCAGCCAGTATGGATCAGTCATAAATACCATACTCCATCCTGAACAATGTGTGGTGGCAGAATCAAATACTCCAGAACAAATGGCTGCTCCCCATCATGGGTGGTGGGCTCACTGATCAATAACATTGTCAAGAGAGAGGGATGATTTTTGCCCTTTTTTCATAAAAGCACAATGAGTGTGTGTGTGTTTATTCTTCTACCACTCATACTACTACTACTACAACTACAACACCAACACCACAACCTCATAAGGCTGCTGAACAATTAATCAAATGGCCACCCGGACTATATATATTGACCCCCCCAGTATATAGCCTCGGTATATTGTTTTGTCTTACTTTTTATTAAATTTTTTACTTTACTTTAAATATTTTCTTAACTCTTTTTCTTGAACTGCGTTGGTGGTTAAGGGCTTGTAAGTAAGCATTTTACGTACTACACCTGTTATCGGCGCATGTGACAAATAACATTTTATTTTATTTGTGTTCTTTTTGTACATGATCAAAAGGCCTAGGGGAATTAGACAAGCTAATGATATGGTAAATTAGCAGTCATGGGAAACACTGAAAAACACATTATTGTCAACAAAACACTCCAAACACATTGGAATATAGCGTGGTTTTTAATGAACCCCATAGATCTGAACTAAGACGACTAAAACCAGCAGTCTACCAATAGAGAAGTTCGATTTTCAGTTCTGTCATTTTTATGCTTGTGGGTAAACCATACGTTTATGTTCTAAAATGAGCAGCTCATTCGTATTTCTTCCACCCTGCCAGCCTCCTCAAATTCCTCTTGAAAAGCTTTGTATAATGTCCAGTACACAATATCATAAAGTGTCAAATGTGTATTATACAATCTTCATTGCCAGGAAGAGGGTTTTGATACGAACAGCCTACTGTTGCTTACATGTAGTTTATGTTAGTGCTCTCTCTGCTATGTGGGGTATATGATGTTGCTGTTTCCAATTATATGAATCATGTAATGAAGACCAATGCAATCATTTCACTGGAGACAGACAGAGGGGAAACTTCATTTAATAATTAACACAGTTTTCCATTTCCACTAAATGTGCTTGATGTGACTCACACACACCAATTTCTTTCCTCAAGGCTATATCGAGCACAATGTGAGCTTTTCCTATGTGCAGCTTTTAGACCACATATTCAGTGCATTTCCCACTGATGTGTTCTCTAACATGTGCCACAAAGTTAAACAGCAGTTTTTTGCGTTTGATATCAAAACAATCTTCCTCTTTGTCATAGACTTTCATTCTCACATATTGTAGTGTCGTTCCGTTGCACTTAAACCACACAGTGCAGCTTAGCCCCTTTTCACATTTAACATTCAAGCTTTAACCCTCTGTGTCACATTCAGGAATTAAACCTTTAACTTGTAGTGGATCCTTCTCTGACCTATTGCTCCATGTATAATGCCTTACCACCGCCACATGACAACAGTGACACATCCGCAATCAGTGTCTTAAGGTCTGCTTCCTCTTTTGACTTCATCAAGACACTTTAGTTAACCAGGCAACTAAAACAACTGAATAACATCTTGTGCTTCCCGGTTAGTTGGTTGGTTGGTCTGGGATTGAAGGGCCAGGCTGTTCTTTGTGCTGATAAACAATGTCAGACACAGCTATGAATGGCTGCATTTATGGCCGAGAAAAACACCTCGTTTCACACTCCAGTCTTGTGATGGGCTTTATCGTCTGACTTCTGGCGCTCAGTACCTTGATGAACCTACAACACTGCACAATGTGATTTGAGTGTTTGCTTAAAGTAATAATATTCTACTATATAATTACTGTGGTTTTGACATGAATATGACCCAAACATATTGACCATATACGTCAGGAGGATCCAGATCGGTTATAGAGGCTTTCCTTTCACAGGAATCACCAGAACTCACTTTGCCGTACAATATTTTGCTGCTCGGTGGTAGAGTCCTAGTGGAGTAAGCAGTGAATATACAATATATTATTTGGACAGTGAAGCTCAAACTTTTCATTTGTCTCTATACTCCAGCATTTTGGATTTGAGATGAAAACGTGTTTTATATGAGGCGACAGTACAGGATGTGATCTTTTATTTGAGATTATTTTAATTAATGTCTATTTCACTGTTTCTTTTTTGTATCTAGTGCCCCCTATGAAGCTGTCATAAGTATTTACACAAAGTCACTTATAGTGTCAAAAGTGTCACATTTTTTTGTCCCATATTCCTAACACGCAATGACTACATCAAGCTTGTGACCCTACGAACTTGTTGAATGCATTTCCAGTTTGTTTTGGTTGTGTATCGACGTATGTTGTGCCCAATAGAAATGTATTCTGTCACTTTTGTTGTAAGCAGAAAAATATATTCATGCCGCTGTAACTTTCTCACTTGTCATTATTCAAGATTCATTCAAGATGACCCATAATCATGGTGGCATCCACGTGAATGTAGATGTTCAGAAGATATAAAAAATGATTTACAATCAAAGTGACACTACACTATTTACCATGAATATCTATTGGGCACAACATAATCCATAACACAACCAAAACAAACTGCAAATGCATCTAAAAAGTTTTATCTCGATTTCCAAAATGCTTGAGTATATAGCCAAATACAAATAAGTTCAGCATCACTGTCCAAATAAATACGTAGGGGAGTGTAGGTCATTTTATATGGTTTGTTTTAATGCTATCCTTGCATATCATCCTTCATATTACAGTGCTACAAAGCGATACCAGTTGCTTGTTGAAACATGGGGTTGATAAACAAAGCCTGTACTGTCCGCTGTCCATCACTGCAGACTTGGCCCAGAGCCATCCTCATAAAGGTGTCAGGCAGCCCGGGTCAGTGTAATCATGTGTCCATCTGTCAGACCCTGCCTGCTCTCTCTCCTCTCCGACAGGTTTTCCCTGTTTACCACCCTCCTCTCACACTGATGACTGATAGCCTTTGGCCTCCCACACAGACACACACATACCAGGGTTTTTTGGCGGTGTAGAGACATTTTGGCATTTGTTAACCAATTTCCTGCATTTCTCTATGGAGCTGAGAGAAATTTGTTCCGTTTTAAAACACATTTTTGTGCAATTCTACAATTTTTGCGATGGCGCTGAGAGAAAATATTGCCGCTGTAGAGCTAATTTCCTTGCAATTCTATGTATTTTGCCATTGCTAATGTTGTTTTGGGAATTTTTTATTCTCCCTGACTGTCTAGCTTTTATTTTGGTGATTGTTAGTTCTCAAAGATTATATTATTTAAAAAAAATATGCAGTGCCTTTTCCACATTTTGTGTTACAGCCTGCCTTTAACATTTATTCAATTGAGATTTTGTCACTGGCCTACACACATGGACTCACTCTATGTGCAATAATAGTGTTGTAACATTATTTTTGAATGACTACCTCATCTCTCATCTCGTCTCTCAGTCAAGCAGTGAATTTCAAACACAGATTAACTACAAAGACCAGGGAGGTTTTCCAATTGTCAAAATTGTTGAAATGACTATCATTATCACGCCCCAACCAACAGAGAATAAACAGCTCTCTATGGTCAGGGCGTGGCAGTACCCCCACCCCACCCCCAAAGGTGCATACTCCAACCGCAAAACCTCACTCAATATGGGAGGGTCCGGGTGGGCACCTACCGTCGGGGGGTGGCTCCGGTGCGGGGAGAAGTACCCACTCCGCTCGCAGATATGACGTCTTCCTCCATGGTGGCTCTGGTGTGGGGATTGTCGCCGGAGGAACCGGACCGTGTGTTGTCGCCGGAGGCACCGGACTATAGATCCTGAACGATCACACGCGCCTGAAAGGGAGTGCGGGGAGTTGGCTCTGGTCTGAAACATGGCTCCACCAATCACCCCGTTTCCCCCCCCCAAAAAACTGTCACGGGGGTACTACAGGAGGGCTTCTTAAAGAAAAGCTAACAGGTCTGTGAGAGACGGAATTCTTACTGGTTGGTAGGTGATCAAATACTTATGTCATACAATGAAATGCAAATTAATTACTTAAATATCATACAATGTGATTTTCTGCATTTTTGTTTTAGGTTCCGTCTCTCACAGTTGAAGTGTACCTATGATAAAAACGACAGACCTCTACATGCTTTTTAAGTAGGAAAACCTGCAAAATCGGCAGTTTATCAAATACTTATTCTCCCCACTGTACCACCCACCACTGCGGCCTGTATGCTCTAGTCGGCTGGCGCTCGCTACATATTCGTCGCCAGACCCACTGGCTCCAGGTCATCTATAAGTCTGCTTGGTGAAGCTCCGCCTTATCTCAGCTCACTGGTCACGATAACCACATACCCGTAGTACGTGCTCCAGCAGGTATATCTCACAGGTCATCCCCAAAGCCAATACCTCTTTGGCCGCCTTTCCTTCCAGTTCTCTGCTGCCAATGACTGGAATGAATTGCAAAAATCACTGAAGCTGGAGACTTATATTTCCCTCACTAACTTTAAACATCAGCTATCTGAGCAGCTAACCAATCGCTGCAGCTGTACATAGACCATCTGTAAATTGCCCTCCTAATCTACCTATCTCATCCCCATATTGTTTTTTACTTCTCTGCTCCTTTGCACACCAGTATTTCTACTTGCACATCACCATCTGCTCATCTATTACTCCAGTGTTAATTTGATAAACTGTAATTACTTCGCTACTATGGCCTATTCATTGCCTTACCTCCTCACGCCATTTGCACACACTGTATATAGACTCTTTTTAAAATGGTTTTATTGACTGTATGCTTGCTTGTATGCTTAAATTTATTCCATGTGTAACTCTGTGGTGTTGTTTGTGTCGCACTGCTTTGCTTTAAGCTTTATGCTTTGCTTTATCGTGGTCAGGTCACAGTTGTAAATGAGAACTTGTTCTAAACTAGCTTACATGGTTAAATAAAGGTGAAATAAAAAAACAAAATAAAAAGAATGCTTATTTATCTGTCTCTTCCATAGCAGGTGTAAAAGAAACACAGACCAGACAAGTAGATGCTCAATGGATTGTGGTCATTGCAGTTAATTACCATGTTTTATGTGCGAAATTATGTAGAATATTGGCCTGTTGGAATCTACAACTTCCTACTACATCACACAGTTCAGGTTGGATCTGATTTGTCTAGAGAAACTTTGCAATATGCACATTACGTTCTCAGAGGAGACCGAACTAAATCGAATCCAAATAATTGAACCAACTTCGCTCAATTAGCTATTTAAAAACAGAAAAATAACAGAAATGTAAGTTAATTGCTCAGCGCTACACAACAAAATGTGGAGTAAGTCAAAGTCAAGAGCTCTATGGCAGGGAGAGAGAGAGGTCATGAGCAGATGAGCTCCCACATTTTTCATTATGTTTAAAAAAAAAATAGCATTAGAGTGAGACAAACTTAGATTTTTTGGTAGGGACATATATAGGATGCTACCCTACACAACATAACCTTCAATCCAAATCAAAACTCCAAACCTACAACTTGATTTTGGCCTGAATTACCTGGAATGCTTCTTACATCCAAGGATTATTATTCCCAAACTATACAGCTTTGAGAAACCTGAAAACACCATCCAACCTGGAACTGAGACTGAACGCTAAGGCTACCAAGTTTGCAAGGACAAAGAGATACAACTACAATTACCCCCCCCCCATCTGAACTTACAATGGCTAGCCCCAAGTGGATTTATATGTATTTTTTTTTCTTGTGCATTTTGCTATATTGCTATTTACCTCATGACTCCTGCATGCTTTGTTGACTACAACCTTTCTTTACCCAACCGTGGGACAGACTATGTTTGTTCCCACATTCGGGACTTTGACTCTCTAACCACCTCTAGCCTGCTTTGTTGATGATATCTTCAAATGTGCATGTATACCCTGGCCTATCTAGCGCTAATCCAGCCAGCCCTAAATCTAGCCCTAATTGTGCTTGTGCTCTGATATCTGCTTCACTGATTTCTGCTCTCCTGGGTTTTCTGCACGTTAGAACACTAGAAGCTTATTACCTAAAATGTATCAATTGAAAGTGTGGGTTCACAGCTCCAATCCAGATGTGTTGGTCATTGCTGAGATGTGGTTGAGGAAGAGTGTTTTGAATACTGATGTTAACCTTTCTGGTTATAACCTTTTTCAGCAAGACAGATCTTCCGAAATTGGGGGAGTGGCAATCTCTACCAAGGATCACATTCAGTGCTTGGTTGTCTCTACCAAGTCTGTCCCCAATCAATTTTACTTGCTGGTTTTAAGCATTAAACTTTCAAATAGCTCTTTTTTGACTGTTGCTGGGTGCTATCGTCCTCCATCAGCACTGGCCTGTACCCTACCTGCCCGAAGCTCTCTCCTGACCCCTTACACCAAGTCTGAATTTTTCCTGCCAGGTGTCCTAAACTGGGACATGCTTAAACCACCTGACCAAGTCCTAAAGCAATGGGTGTCCTAAGTCCTAAAGCACCTCCCTAAATATTTCTCAGGTTTTTACCAATTTCAAGGTATGACTCCAAAAACTCAGGAAAGGCTACTCTCCTCAATGTTATCCTCACAAATAATCCTGATAGGTATCAGTCTGGTGTTTTCTGTAATGACCTTAGTGATCACTGTTTTACAGCCTGTGTTCGTAATGGCTGCTCAGTGAAACGACCTGTCCTGATTTGTCATAGACACTTGCTAAAAAACTTTACTGAGCAAGCCTTCCTTCGTGAACTGGCCTCTGTAAAAAAGGTATAGAATCAGCTTGATCCCCTCTGTCGAATATACATGGACCTTTAAAAAATATATATTTTCAGTGATATTGTTAGCAAACACCCCCATAAAGAAAATGCGAATTTAAAACAGGTTCAGCCCCTGGTTCAACTGTGATCTAGCAAAGTTACTTCACCTCGAGTTGCATTTGGAGAAACGCTCGGCACACGCATACTCAGGCTGACTGGCTCTCGTTCAGGCAAATGAGAAATAAGTGCTTTAAGGAGTTACTTTAAGGAGCAGTTCTCTCTCTGTGGGTCTAACCCCAAGAAGTTCTGGAAAACAGTTGAAGACATAGAGAACAAACCATCCTCCTCACAGCTGCCCATGCTGTCCCTTAAAGTTGATGATGTGGTTGTTGCTGACAAGAAGCACATGGCTGAGCTCTTTAATCACCACTTCATTAAGTCAGGATTCCTATTTGACTCAGCAATGCCTCCTTCCCTGTCCAACATTTCCTCATCTCCCACCCCTTCTAATGCGACTTTCCCCGATGCTTTTCCCTCTTTTTCCTCTGCCCCGCTAAAATGTTTCTCTCTGTAGGCAGTCACTGAGCCCGAGGTGCTAAAGGAGCTCCTGAAACTTGACCCCAAAAAAACATCTGGGTCAAATGGTTTAGACTCCTTCTTTAAGGTTGCTGCTCCTATCATCTCCAACCTTTTTAACGGTAGACCATTCCATTCTTGTGGGCCGACTAAGGAGTATTGGTGTCTCTGAGGGGTCTTTGGCCTGGTTTGCAAACTACCTCTCTCAAAGAATGTCTCAGTCACTGCCTGTCACCAAGGTAGTACCCCAAGGCTCAATCCTAGGCTTCTTCTCAATTTACATCAACAACATAGCTCAGGCAGTAGGATGCTCGCTCATCCATTTATATTCAGATGATAGTCTTATACTCACCTAGTCCCTCCCCGGATTTTGTGTTAAATGCTCTACCACAAAGCTTTCTTAGTGTCCAGCAAGCTTTCTATACCCTTAACCGTGTTCTGAACACCTCCAAAACAAAGGTCATGTGATTTGGTAAGAAGAATGCCCTTCTCTCCACAGGTGTGAATACTACCTCTGAGGGTTTAAGAAAACAAGCATCCCGTATTCACCTCTTCACTGTTGACATTGAGGCTGGTGTTTTGCGGGTACTATTTAATGAAGCTGCCAGTTGAGGACTTGTGAGGCGTCTGTTTCTCAAACTCGACACTCTTATGTGATTGTCCTCTTGCTCAGTTGTGCACTGGGGCCTCCCATTCTTCTTTCTATGCTGGTTAGGGCCAGTTTGCGCTGTTCTGTGAAGGAAGTAATACACAGCGTTGTACGAGATCTTCAGTTTCTTGGCAATTTCTCGCATGGAATAGACTTAATTTCTCAGAACAAGAATAGACTGATGAGTTTCAGAAGAAAGTGATTTGTTTCTGGCCATTTTGAGCCTGTAATTGAACTCACAAATGCTGATGCTCCAGATACTCAACTAGTCTGAAGAAGAACTGTCTTATTGCTTCTTTAATTATAACAACAGCTTTCAGCTGTGCTAACATAATTGCAAAAGGGTTTTCTCATGATCAAGTAGCCTTTTAAAATTATAAACTTGGATTAGCTAACTCAACATGCCATTGGAACACAGGAGTGATGGTTGCTGATAATGGGCCTCTGTACGCCTATGTAGATTTGCCTACCCGGTTAAATAAAGGTGAAATAAATATTCCCTAAATAAATCTGCCGTTTCCAGCTACAATAGTTATTTACAACATTAACAATGTCTAAACTGTATTTCTGATCAATTTGATGTTATTTTAACGTACAAAAATGTGGTTTTTTTTTTTTTTAAACAAGGACATTTCTACTTGAACCCAAACTTTTGAACGGTAGTGTATAAGAATAATTTTTTAATCCCAACCCCCGTCCCCGCAGGAGGCCTTTTGCCTTTTGGTAGGCCGTCATTGTAAATAAGAATTTGTTCTTAACTGACTTGCCTAGTTAAATAAAGGTTAAATAAAAATGTCATATTAAGTTCTGTGAATACTTTCTGAAGGCACTGTAGGTCCATTTAATGTAGTTTATAGTGTACTTTGCTGGTGACACTGTCAGTGATTTATTTAGAATTCAAGGCACACTTAACCAGCATGGGTACCACAGCATTCTGCAGCGATACGCCATCCCATCTGGTTTGCGCTTAGTGGGACTATCATTTGCTGTCATTAAGGCAAAGGGTGGCTTCTTTGAAGAATATCAATAATATTTTGATTTGTTTAACACTTTTTGTTTGGTTACTATGTGATTCCATATGTGTTATTTCATAGTTTTGATGTCTTAACTATTATTCTACAATGGTGAAAATACTAAAAAATAAAAACCCTAAATGAGTAGGTGTGTACAAACTTATGACTGCTACTGTATATATATTGGGATTTTTTAGTTTGGGTTTAGGCAACCTGAAATAAACACTTAGGCAGCCCGCCCAAGGATTTACATGGCAGAAATACCCCTCCTCCCCCCACCCACACACACACACACACACACAACCATACCTGCATACAGCATGCAATACATGTCCCATTTCCTTGGCTGAATTTGAAATAGTTGTGCTTTTAAAGGCATGAATAGAATGTGTTACTTTGTGGACCAGCCAAGATAGAGCATAGGTTTATCTGGTTTGTACTTGTTACTTTTACTGAATACTAGCAATGCTGTGTGTTATTCTTACTTTGAGCAGTCTTGGTGATTTATGACAACATAAATACTCAAATTCATTTGCATGTTAGATTCATTGTTATTTTTAAATGTGTTGCAGTTCGGCAAGAAGTAAATCTCTTTTCTCGGAGACAAACTGCAGCCTGAGACTAATGGTTTTGTTCATTCAAACCAGAACAGTTGTGTCAGACTCGATTTTCCATGTCTGTTCCTGGGCTATTTGTTTTTGGCACTCATTGAAATGTACCATATTTCACGTCTGCCCCATACATCCCTCTCTTTCTGCCTTTAATGGGATTTAGCATATCAATGGCAGATTAGTCAGTTTATCAAAAGCTTACCACGTCAAAGCTCTTTTCCACTCTGCTTTCCAGTCTGCCGCGCGGACCTCACACAGATTCGGCATACTGGTGTCTTTGGTGTGTGTGTGTGTGGTCGCGCTGCGTCTCTGTGCGGAGTGGGGCTGAATGGCTGTATGCTATTAGCGCCACAGTGTGTGTTGATTACAAAGGCCATGCTTAGTCACTATGGGACCTAACCCGAGCTGTGTGTCATTTCTTTAACCAGCCTGGATGCCACTCGGTTACATTAGTCATCTTTATTGCCTAACAACAACAAAGCAACGATAGAGCTTGCCAATGCAAGTGCCTCCCCGTGCAACCAATCACCAGGCTATTCCCCATTTTGGATCTACACTATTCAGTAACTTGCACAGCTTATTCTCTTCCCTCCTGTTTCCTCATACCCCCATGGTCTTTTCTAACATGGGCTTCCTCATACCAAGAATGGAGAGGTACAGCCCTTTCCCCAGTACTGAACTGTAGCCCTGAGCTGCATGCGGCTGCTCCCGTGCTGGAATGGGAACCACGTGCAGTGGAACGTGTTTTTTCCTCTCATTTAGTTTGGTGACATTTATGATTATGTTCAGTACAGTCATTGCCAACAGGAGGTGACTCCAGCTGACCAGGTCTTGGAGCAGTGCAGGAGGGGAAGTGGAGGGGGCTGGCCCCGGGCACCGGGTCTGGAGAGCAGGCATGTCAGACGTATGGAGGAAAACCTCACCCTGACATCTCACTTTGGACACAGGAAGAGCCATGCCATCAATCACTTTAAAGTATGACAGGGTTTAGGTTGGGCCTTTTGTTTTGGAAACATACAGCTGTGTAAAGGTATACTTTCTTGATGTTGTTTAGTCATATCTACATTATAAACCCCTGCAATCTTCCTCAATTTAATCCCAAAGTGCTGAATTCACCAAGTCTGAAGTGGGATCTTGTGGAAAGCAGGGCAGCTATCATAAGATCCCTATCCACTGAGATCTCCTCGCTCTCACAGTCTCCTATCAGCACCCTGTCGTCACAGCCATTGCCAACACACACAGAGCCTTTGCGGTCGCTTCTCCTCCTCTGGAATCGTATCTCTTTTCTCCCATAACTCCCTGCTCTCCACTGGACCCCAGCTTATCTCAGCTACATTAAAGCCAGGAGCAGTAGCCCTAACCCTGGGGTCATTGTTATGGTGTGTTTGAGCGCCCTCACTGTCCCTTACATTTGACTCCTCGGTCCTCCTTCCCACTAGTCTACAGTCCTAGTTCTGGCCATGGATGGATTAGCCTACTAGAGGTCGACCGATTAATCGGAATGGCCGATTTAATTAGGCCTGATTTTCAAGTTTTCATAACAATCGGTAATCGTCATTTTTGGACACCTATCATGGCCAATTACATTGCACTGGCTGACTACCTGTTATGCGAATGCACCAAGGAGCCAAGGTAAGGTGCTAGCTAGCATTAAATGTATCTTGTAAAAAACAATCAATCTTAACATAATCACTAGTTAAGTACACATGGTTGATGATATTACTAGTTTATCTAGCTTGTCCTGCGTTGCATATAATCGATGCGGTGCCTGATAATTTATAATGAAATCACAGCCTACTTCGTCAAACGGGTGATTTAACAAGCGCATTCACGAAAAAAGCAATGTCGTTGCACCAATGTGTACCTAACCATAAACAACAAAGCCTTTCTTAAAGTCAATACACAAGTATATATATTTAAACCTGCATATTTAGTTAATATTGCCTGCTAACATGAATGTCTTTTAACTAGGGAAATTGTGTCACTTCTCTTGCGTTCTGTGCAACAGAGTCAGTGTATATGCAGCAGTTTGGGCCGCCTGGCTCGTTGCGAATTGTGTGAAGACTATTTTTTCCGAACAAAGTCAGCCAACTTCGCCATATGGGGGATGATTTAACAAAAGCGCATTTGTGAAAAAAGCACAATCGTTACACGAATGTACCTAACCATAAACATCAATGCCTTTCTTAAAATCAATACACAGAAGTATATATATTTTTAAACCTGCATATTTAGTTAAAATAAAAATTGCCAGCACCTCTTCGCAATGCTTAAAGCAATGCGCTGTTTATGACTTCAAGTCTATCAACTCCCGAGATTAGGCTGGCAATACTAAAGTACCTATTAGAACATCCAATAGTCAAAGGCATATGAAATACAAATGGTATAGAGAGAAATAGTCCTATAATAACTACAACCTAAAACGTCTTACCTGGGAATATTGAAGACTCATGTTAAAATGAACCACCAGCTTTCATATGTTCTCATGTTCTGAGCAAGGAACTTAAATGTAAGCTTTTTTACATGGCACATATTGCACTTTTACTTTCTTCTCCAACACTGTTTTTGCATTATTTAATCCAAATTGAACACGTTTCATTATTTATTTGAGACTAAATTGATGTTATTGATGTATTATATTAAATTTAAATAAAAGTGTTCATTGTTCATTCAGTATTGTTGTAATTGTCATTACTATAAATATATATATATAAATCGTCCAATTCATCGGTATCAGCCTTTTTTGGTCCTCCAATAATCGGTATCGGCGTTGAATAATCATAATCGGTCGACCTCTAAAGTCTACACAGACCAAACGCATAGCGACACTTCAGTCTATGGACCTTCATCAGACTGAATCAGGCCTACAGGAGGAGATGCAGACTGGACTGCTGCGTTTGGTCTGGCTTTAGACCAGAAGCTACGGCTAGCCTCTCAGATTAGAGCCAGGGCCCTGGCCAGCTGGGAGCACTGGGGATGATGATGCAGTTATGTAAGGCAACAGCTAACAGACAGATCCTTTCATGTTCCATACACATTGGGGTTAAAGGAGGCCTTTTAAACACAGGAGTTTATCAGTGTTTACGTGATTTCATGGCCTTCAGCCGGGCTCTGCTCTGCTGCTCTAGGGACTTAACTGGAAGTGGATGGGGAGAGAGGATGACTAAACACATTGAATGAGCTGTTTAAGGGTGCGTGTATAACGATTTTATTTAAGGGTGAACCCAGTAGAGCAATTATGATTTATAGTCATTTAAAAGCAGTTTGCATAGTTTGTCAGTGTAGCCCCTACCTCTGTCCTCTTTCCTGGTGTCCTCTTTCCATGCAGCCGTGGCTCCACCACCCTGGAGATTAGCATTTTAGGAGCTCCAGGTGTTCCCCACTGCCGTACCATGTGCCTTCCCTGGTGTCCATGGGCCTCGTTGTGTTACGCCTCACATTGTTCCGTGGGCATTGTGTGTGACCCTGATAGGGAAGCAGCTGTGTTAGGTGGCCCTGCCAGAGCAGCCATCTTGGCAGCGAGACACAGCCCTGCACGGGCCCTCCACCAGGGGCCCGCTTTGATGAACTCCACACAGGATGGCCTCCTACATCCATCCAGGACCTTCTCTGGCGGTCTTCCTCCCTGACAGCCCCTATCAACCCCTTCCATCTGACGATGAAGGCTGGCTGGCTGGCTGGCAGAGCGGTTGGGGAAACACACTTCATCATTACATGAAGGGAGAGATGAGAGGAATGAAGAAAGGCATTGCTGCCCTTCACAGAAACTGGGCATCGTTTTCCTGCCAGGCTGAGGGCACGACCTCCCCTTTGAGGTAAGAAAGTGAGTGGGAGATCCATGGTTACAGTGTCATACAGCGTAGGCAGATTTAGCAAGAGACTAGAGGTCGACTGATTAATCAGAATGGCCGATTAATTAGGGCCGTTTTTAAGTTTTCATAACAATCGGAAATCTGTATTTTTGGGCGCCGATTTTGTCGATTTAAAAAAAATGTTTATACCTTTATTTAACTTTTTAACTGGGCAAGTCAGTTAAGAACACATTCTTATTTTCAATGACAGCCTAGGAACGTTGAGTTAACTGCCTTGTTCATGGGCAGAATGACAGATTGTCTCCTTGTCGGCTCAGGGTATCTTATCTTGCACTCTTACAGTTAACTAGTCCAATGCTATAACCACCTGCCTCTCATTGCACTCCACAAGGAGACTGCCTGTTACGCGAATGCAGTAGAAGCCAAGGTAAGTTGCTAGCTAGCATTAAACTTATCTTATAAAAAACAATAAATCAATCATAATCACTACTTATAACTACACATGGTTGATGATATTACTAGTTTATCTAGCGTGTCCTGCATTGCATATAAACAATGCAACGCTGGGGAATGATTTAACAAAAGCGCATTTGCAAAAAAAACACAATCGTTGGACGACTGTACCTAACCATAAACACCAATGCCTTTCTTAAAATCACTACATAGAAGTATATATTTTTAAACCTGCATATTTAGCTAAAAGAAATCCAGGTTAGCAGGCAATATTAACCAGGTGAAATTGTGTCACTTCTCTTGCGTTCATTGCACGCAGAGTCAGGGTATATGCAACAGTTTGGGCAGCCTGGCTCATTGCAAACTAATTTGCCAGAATTTTACGTAATTATGACATACATTGAAGGTTGTACAATGTAACAAGAATATATAGACTTAGGGATGCCACCCATTTAGATAAAATACAGAACGGTTCCGAATTTCACTGAAATAATAAACGTTTTGTTTTCGAAATGATAGTTTCCGTATTCGACCATATTTCTGTGTGTTATGTTATAATTAAGATTTGATAGAGCAGTCTGACTGAGCGATGGTAGGCAGCAGCAGGCTCGTAAGCATTCATTCAAACAGCACTTTTGTGCGTTTTGCCAGCAGCTCTTCGCACGCACAGCGCTGTTTATGACATCAAGCCTATCAGCCTAATGGCTGGTGTAACTGATGTGAAATGGCTAGTTATTTAGCGGGGTGCGCGTTAATAGCGTTTCAAACGTCACTTGCTCCGAGACTTGGAGTAGTTATTCCCCTTGCAGCTTTTGTGGAGCGATGGGTAACGCTGCTTCGAGTGTAGCTGTTGTCGATGTGTTCCTGGTTCGAGCCCAGATAGGGGCGAGGAGATGGACGGAAGCTATACTGTTACACAGGCAATAATATAGTGCCTATAAGAACATCCAATAGTCAAAGGTATACGAAATACAAATAGTATAGAGAGAAATAGTCCTATAAATACTATATTAACTACAACCTAAAACCTCTTACCTTGGAATATTGAAGTCTCATGTTAAAAGGAACCACCAACTTTCATATGTTCTCATGTTCTGAGCAAGGAACTCAAACGTTAGCTTTTTTACATGGCACATATTGCACTTTTACTTCTCCAACACTTTGTTTTTACATTATTTAAACCAAATTGAACATGTTTCATTATTTATTTAAAGGCTAAATAGATTTTTATTGATGTATTATTAAGTTAAAATAAGTGTTCATTCAGTATTGTTGTAATTGTCATTATTACAAATAAATAAATAAAAATCAGCCGATTTAATCGGTATTGGCTTTTTTGGTCCTCCAATAATCGGTATCGGCGTTGAAAAATCATAATCGGTCGACCTCTACAAGAGACAGGCTACTTTTTCAGGATACAGAACTGCATGTCCAGTGGAAATGTTGGATTTAAATGTCCTACTTTGATACATGAAATCACAATGGATTTTGCATTTGTGTGTATGAACAGAAGATGTACTGTAGGCAGATGTGTGTGAGCCTGTGTGGGTGTGCGCAAGCCAGGGATTTAGTGAGTGTGTGTGTGCATGTATGTGTGCATAACCTGTGTGTGTTTAACGTCTGTTTTGACATGAGCAATGGAAGGTGTGTGGAAGCTGTGGGTCTGGGAGCAGGAAGTGGCTCAGTATTGACTTCGCTCACTTCCTGCCCGTGTTGCAGGAGGCTGCTGCTCCTCTGTCACTCCTTTCGGGATGTTTTCCGCTCCTCCTCCTTCCTCCTCTCCTCTGTTTCTCTCACTATAAGTATGCTGGCCTGGGCCATTACCTCATCCGAGAGTCCAGAGCATGACCCACCCCAGCCCGGCACTGACTGACTGCCTGGCTGCCTGGAGGTTACATCACAGCTACTGGATAATACCGTTGAAGCGAGCGCACCTCAGACTGCCTGCTGAGAACCAAGGCTACTCACTCACTCAGTGTCAACGAGTAGGACAGTTCTGTCTTTTCTAGGGCAATTTCACAGCAACAGAATGACTCTGAAACTCAGATTTTTCACATTAAAAGTATACCAAACAAATACCATTGATTGCAAAGTTAAACAAGCCACACTCCTCTATGCACAAGGACTACTTTTGACAATTTCCACTGACAATTGTACAAAAACACATTTACTCAAAGAACTGTGCAGATGTAAAGTTTAGTAACAGAATGATGGTAAAATCTCCCTTTTTGTGTGACCATATCTGCTCCGAATAAAGATTCATAGATGTCTGCAGAAACAATGGGCTGTAAAGCTATGATATGGCACCTTGAGATTGAAAAATATGTATTTTGGTTGTTGAACTACAGTAAGTGAAGTGGATTAACACCCGGGAACAGAATGATGGTAACAGAATGACATCATGGGTCGCTGATCTGTACAACAGTCGTGGCCAAAAGTTTTGAGAATGACACAAATATTAATTTTCAAGTCTGCTGCTTCAGTGTCTTTAGATATTTTTGGCAGATGTTACTATTGAGTACTGAAGTATAATTACAAGCATTTCATAAGTGTCAAAGGCTTTTATTGACAATTACATGAAGTTGATGCAAAGAATCAATATTTGCAGTGTTGACCCTTCTTTTTCAAGACCACTGCAATCTGCCCTGGTATGCTGTCAATTAACTTCTGAGCCACGTCCTGACTTATTTCTGACTGATGGCAGCCCATTATTGCATAATCAATGCTTGGAGTTTTGTGTTTTTTTGTTTGTCCACCCGCCTCTTGAGGATTGACCACAAATTCTCAATGGGATTAAGGTCTGGGGAGTTTCCTGGTCAGGGACCCAATATCAATGTTTTGTTCCCCGAGCCACTTAGTTATCACTTTTGCCTAATGGCAAGGTGCTCCATCATAGATGGAGATGCACTCACACCTGCCTGCTGCCATTCCTGAGAAAGCTCTGGACTGGTGGTGCCCCGATCCCGCAGCTGAATCAAATTTAGTGGAAATGCAGTGGAAATGTTTTTTGGGGGTTCAGTTCATTTGCATGGAAAATAGGGACTTTGCAATTAATTGCAATTGCAATTCATCTGATCACTCTTCATAACATTCTGGAGTATATGCAAATTGCCATCATACAAACTTGAGGCAGCAGACTTGCCACGACTGTATACAGAAATGCATAATTAAAGTCATTCTCTTCATAGTAATGTATCCTGAATAGGTACACAAAGGTAGAAATACCTTAATATCCTCCTTTGCATGTTTAGGTATTATTCTACACAATGGCTATTATTCTAATGAGCTCCGCCCCCTAACAAGACCAAATTTGGTTGGTCCGAACTGGACCAAATCTGTACCCATCATAGACATCTATGTTTCACAAGTTTGGACCTCAGTACAGCACCGTAGAGCACAGCAGAGTCGATTAGAGTTCAGTACTGTAAAGTATAGTACAGTACTGTGCTGAATTGTACTGACATACTCTACTTTTATTTTCTTTACGGTACTGTACTGTACTGTACTGTCCAAACTTGTGAAAGAGACATCTATGATTGGTTTAGATCAGTGGTTCTTAACCTGGGTTCGATCGAACCCCAGGGGTTCGGTGAGTCAGTCTCAGGGGTTTGGCGGAGGTCAAGACACACATCCGACTCATACGATTCGTGATGACACGCCCCGCTTGGCCATCATTGGCCGCAGGTGATCACGCTACATTGCTTGGCCTATCTGTGCTGCAGGGAATTTGGTGCGCTCAGTAGTCGACTTGTGACTGTCGTGATGGTACGTCTTGTGATTTCTTTCTTAATATTTTAATCCCTTCATACTTACTATGTCGAGCAAAAAATGAAAGGGGTCGGACGAATATGTACAATATGGATTCACATGTATAACGGAACGTGATGGGAGTCAGTGTCCTAACTGCATGATTTGCAATGCCAAGTTGAGCAATTCTTGTCTAGCACCGGCAAAACTAAGAGAACACTTCCTTAAGCTGCATGGAGATGGAAAATACAAGAACACAACGCTCGCTGAATTCAAGGTGAAGAGAGCCAGATTCGATGAAAAGGCTACTCTGCCTGTTCTCGGCTTTGTACCCATCAACAACAACAACTAAGGCAGCCGATGTGAAGAAACTTGTGGATGACTTCTTCAAAGACAACAATCTTTCGTGGGATATGGTTTCTGCAGTTTGTTCGGACGGAGCTCCAGTCATGCTGGGAAGAAAGTCTGGTTTTGGTGCGCTAGTGAAAGCCGATGCATCACCCGTCATTGTTACGCATTGTATTCTGCACAGGCATGCGTTGGCAACAAAAACCTTACCTCCAAAACTGGCAGAAGTATTAAAAATTGTAGTGGAATGCGTGAACTATGTGCGAACTAGTGCTCTGAGGCACCGCATCTTCAGTGAGCTGTGTAAAGAAATGGGCTCTGAATTCGGGGTACTTCTGTACCATTCTAACGTTCGGTGGTGTCCCGGGGACAGGTGCTGAATCGTGTTTTTGCCGTGCGTGTGGAATTAGCCCTGTTTTTGCAAGAGCACCAACATTGTCATGCAGATTGCTTCAAAAAGTCTGAGTTCATTCTCATTTTAGCGTACATGGCTGATATCTTCGCAGCTCTCAATCATCTCAATCAAAAGATGCAGGGCGGTGGAGTCAACATCATCATCAAGCGGAGGAAAACCTGAAGGCTTTTCAAAAAATACGACAAACAGAGAACGATAACTTCGCAAACTTTCCCCTGCTGGACGACTGTGTAAATAAGATCGAAGATGTATCTGGAATCGGAGACATTTCTGTACCCGCGGAACTGAAGCAAGCAATTGCCACGCACTTAGATGAGCTTACAAAGTCTCTCGACGGATACTTCCCTACAAGAGAGTCATATCCAGCATGGGTGAGACAGCCGTTCACATTTAGTGTTGAGACAACAGATGTCAATGATGAATACCTCGATGAAGTCATTGAAATTCAGCAGAGCCAGGTTCAACAGCAACTCTTCAGAACAACAACGCTTTCGACGTTTTGGTGTCAACAAATGGTAACGTACCCTGTTATTGCTAAGAAAGCTCTGGAGATTTTCATACCGTTTGTTACAACATATCTTTGCGAGCAATCCTTTTCGAGGATGCTGGACATAAAAACGAAGAAAATGAACGGACTTTGTTGTGAAAATGACATGAGTGGCACTTGCCAAGGTGAAGCCGTGCATTTCTGAACTGGTCTCTGAAAGGCAACAGCAGAAGTCACACTCATTTGCAGTAAATATTCATTATTATGTTTTTGTTTGTGTGAAAATCATGTTTTGATGATTTTGTTCTTTGAACACAGTGATGTTGATGCACGGGTTCATTTTGTGCACCAGTAAAATATATACCTATGTTTTGAACATATTTTATTTTTCCAATTAAGAAGGGTTCGGTGAATGTGCATATGAAACTGGTGGGGTTCAGTACCTCCAACAAGGTTAAGAACCACTGGTTTAGATATACTCTTAGATTTTAAACTTGTGAAACAGACGTCTATGATTGGTTTAGATATAGACTCTTAGATGTTAAACCTGTGAAACAGACATCTATGATTGGTTTAGATATAGACTCTTAGATGTTAAACCTGTGAAACAGACATCTATGATTGGTTTAGATATAGACTCTTAGATGTTAAACCTGTGAAACAGACGTCTATGATTGGTTTAGATATAGACTCTTAGATGTTAAACCTGTGAAACAGACGTCTATGATTGGTTTAGATATAGACTCTTAGATTTTAAACTTGTGAAACAGACGTCTATGATTGGTTTAGATATAGACTCTTAGTTTTTAAACTTGTGAAACAGACAATTAGTGATAGTCAGTAACTATTCCACACCACCAACTAGAAAAGTTATTACAGTGTTACTACAATGGCTATGTCAGTATGATTTTGATAACTTTTCCATTATCAATAGCATACCCCTAATGGGCACATTTTGAGCTCAATAGAGCAAAATGAATAGCATTCTGCCTACATTAATTGCTGTATGGAAAACAATGGCATGCTGTATTGAATGGCGATTTGAGTGGTATCTCTTTCTGCTGTTTTCAGTGCAGTCCACTGTTGCAGTGTTTCAGGGGAATAAAGGTGTTTGAATGTGAGCTCTTTTCCGGAGCCAGTGGATTTTCTTCCATCCTCCACGTTGACTGCTGACGTGAGCCACAGGAAGTAGTTAACGGGAGCAGGAGTGTGTGTGTGACTCGTTGTGGCTAGGGTGAATTAAACAGCTGTGTTTCAAGCGCACTCTCTCGCTCTCTCTCTCTGCGGTGATATTGAGCCTGATGTTCATTCCACACACATCCACTGTGACTTCGCCCCCGTTCTGTCCCTACACCACTGGCCTGCTGGCTCTGGCTATGATGACTGAATGAAGGCAGCCATTACTCCATGAATCAGAGAAGCTCTATACAATATAAACTCCTCCTCATCAGATGGGGGCCCACCACAAATTAGTAGCGCTTGTCTAGGAAATATGACAAACCACACTGAACATAATCATAAATGTCACCAAACCAAATGAGTGGAAAAAAGAAGAGCAAACAACTGTTGAATGAATATGGTGACAGGGCCTTGATCAGCTGATGCCAATATCAAAAAGTGTATATGAGTTATTGTGTGTATACTGTCGGTTGAGTTGTAAATTAGGAGTGTTCCCACCCAATGTCTTCTGCACATAGTGGATACTCACAACTATTCTTCTTCTTCCTCCCCAGTTCCCAGAGTGTGGCTTCTTTGGCATGTATGACAAAATCCTGCTCTTCCGCCATGACTTGAACTCTGAGAACATCCTCCAGAGGCTGACGTCAGCAGAGGATATCCACGAGGGAGATCTGATAGAGGTGGTGCTCTCTGGTGAGTAGTACTGATCTGAGTTCAGCTCTAAGGGTTTTATTAACTTTTTAACTTGTTCTGTAGGCTATCTGTACTAATTCAGTAAGGCTTCTCTAAATCAAATCTGTGTGCCGTACAGTACTGTTTCACTCCATTCTAAAGCGCACCTCCAGAGACACAGGTGGCTAGTTTCCCCTCTCTTTTCCTGTCACATGTGATTTCAGTTTCCTGCTGACTATTAAGTGTAACAAACACTGTCTTGTAAAAGGATTCTGTTCAATCCGTCTCTATTGGGAAGCACCTGGACTGGACATCCCTCTCTCCCTGGTGTAGAACTAGAAGCATTGTCTGCATGGATCCAGACATAATATAACTCTGGTCCCAGATCGATCTGATCTGCTGGTGTATATCAGTGAGCCCCAGGCGAGTGTATTCATGAGACCACTGGTTTCCTCTGTCTCCTTCCCTCTGGGTTCAGACGGTTGACAGGTGTCAGCCTCAGTGCCGCACCTGGATGACTGTGTGAGGTCAGAGTAATTCCACATCCGCAAGCTCTACACCGACACTGCTACTTTGTCTTAGCCTTGTAGTTGGCCTACATCTGCTGAGGAGATCGACGTGTATCAAACTGGTGCAATACAATCTCAAAAATGTGTTGCTGTTCTAATCTGGCAGACTGAAAACACAAATTTTCTAATTATACTATTTATCGTTCCCTTAGTTGCTTCTCATTTAAATTAATACTTTAAACACACCATTCATTCCGGTGAATTCTTTGAGACCTGTTGTTCAGTTATGTGACTGAGAGAGACAAACAGCTCAGTGGTTTGGTCTAAAACCTCCCTCACTGTTAGAGGCCAGAGCTGATTTCTCTTGGCGCTGGACTCAAAGGGCCTGGCTTGTTTTCTCTGCAGTAAGTGATTGTAGTGGACCAACTGAGTATAAACATGCTGGTCTGTGCAGGGCGGCTCTGAAAAGAGTGGACAGGTCATCCCTAACCAGGGGGTTGGACATGGAGAGAGGGCTGTTTGCTCCAAGAAGCCCACTCACTGTTTGTTTCCCACTCAGTTTCCCTCTTATTTTTACAGGATATGACATAAAAAAAATGGATGTATACGCATGTGAAAATTATATTTATTTTATAGATCTTTTAGTCTGTGAAGAATGCTACAAACAATAACCTTTTGAATTATGTCTGATGGACACTTGTGAAGACTGATTAGTCAAAAATGAAAACAAACAGACATCACATTGATTTCAGGCCTGCTGCTTGTGAAAAACTCTTTATTGGCTCAATCTTCTGTGGGGATTGATGCAAAATATCTCAAACTCCATTTCATAAAGTTGAGGCCGTTCAAGGAAAATGAAGTGTTTGAAAAGCCCATGAATACCTTCTTTCATGTGTTTGTGCCAGGAAGCTATGAACAGTGTGATGGCATGTGATTTTTTTAAAGTTCTTTCTCCACTTTGAAGTTCTGGTTCTCCAAAGACATTTTTTGTTTCAGATGTCTCATACCTTAGCTCAGGGGATCTCAAAGTGTGGTGTGCAGGGGGTCCGTGGCCAGATAAATAAATATATACAGTATATCAAAATGTTTAACCATATTAGCTAAAGTAACGTTCTAGTCAACATAGATAATAGAACTAATGTGTTAGTTAACCTGCTACAGTCATGTAGTAACGTTATAGTGTATAGTCAGTAAGCAGTTACACCGGCGGTCCCCAGGGGCAATAAATGAATAAAACCAAAAGCTAACCTTGACTTGGAAGAGTTCCAGTGTTGTGTTGGATAGTCATAGCCAGCCAGCTAGCATAGCATCCCTCTGGTGTTTGAATAACTAAACAAGTCAGCTGCATTTGCTAGCTAAGTAAGTGAAACTGAAAGTGAAAAAAAGACACTCTTTCTCCTGCTTCTCCTTTATTTTTGAAGAAATTCATTTGTTCAAAACTGTTAAACTGTTGTCTTTCTCTCTCTTTGAGTCAACTACCAAAACACATTTTATGCAATGCAGTGCTAGCTAGCTGTAACTTATGCTTTCGGGACTAGATACAATATCTGATCCTTTGATTGGGTGGACAACCGTTTATGCTGCAAGAGCTCTGATAGGTTGGAGGAAGTTTTTATTTATTTAACTTTTATTGAACTAGACAAGTCAGTTAAGAACATATTCTTATTTACAATAAAGGACTACCCGGGCCAAACCCAGACAACGCTGGGCCAATTGTGCGCCGCCTTATGGGACTCCCAATCACAGCTGGTTGTGATATAGCCTGGCATCGAACCAGGGTCTGTAGAGACTCCTCTAGCACTGAGATGCAGTGCCTTAGACCGCTGTGCCACTCGGGAGACGTCCTCTGGAAATTATCATAATTACTGTGTAAGTCTATTGGAAGGGGGTGAGAACCAAGAGCCTCCTAGGTTTTGTATTGAAGTCAATGTACAAAGAGGAGGACGGAAGCTAGCTGTCCTCCAGCTACACCATTGTGCTACCCTACAGAGTGCTGTTGAGGCTACTATAGACCTTTATTTCAAAACAGTGTTTTAATCAATTATTTGGTGACTTGAATATATTTAGTGTAGTTTTATCTAAAAAGGATAACTTTTTTAAGGTTGTAAAATGTTTATTTTTATGAAGTTTCCTGAGGCGCATGGTCCTCCTTTTCCTCCTCTGAGGAGCCTCCACTGATAAAGTTAATGAAATATATATTATTCATATGGAGTTGGTGTGTGTCCATATGTATCTTGTCATGTCAACAGCTACAGAGAATGCCCCTGGTGCAGCTTGCATGGGATGCTGGGATTTCATCTTGATCTTATTAGAGAACTGAACCTGAAAAAAACACCCATGAACTCACTGAAACACAAAACCCCACACAAATAGTTAGTGACATCACACAGGGTTTTTCACCTAAATTCTGGTATAAAAGACTCCCTTGTTGGTCAGTGGTAACACCACAACAGCATAAATGATTGCAAAAGAATTGTGACAAAGAGACTTCTCTGTATAGATTATATTGATTTGGACCTGCTCTGCTACTTCTCACTGCCAGTTCTGGCCCTTAGGGGATGCAATTGCACAGGTTTGGTAGCAAATATCTATCTCTTATTCACATCTTGGATGAGTCACTCCTGTGAACTAACTGTCCCTTCCAAGAATGACCTCATAAAGTCCCTCTAACACAAACCACAACAGCTATGAACTCAACCATACTATGAACTCATCTCAATAACCCATTATCATTATGTGATCCTGCTCTGTTGAATGTCTGTCTGTCTGGTCTTTAGTGTGCTCTGTAATGCCAGATCACTCTGAAACAGATAACGGTGAGACAACCTAATTTCTGCTGTACTGACCCCTGCTGTAAGGAGGCTGTTGTAGCACTGTGTTGTTAATGGGATGGTATAGCACTGGCCCTAGTGAGAAAAACCATGACCTCGGAACAGAACATATTTTCCCTCTGGCGTCTCCCGCTGTTCCTGAGTGCCTCCCATATGAGCTTATAGGGTACTTCCCAGGTCAGACTGTCAGATACGGATGTGTTGACTCCACCGTGTGAACAGTTTGTTCCCTGGATCTGAGTTCTAGCTAGTTCTATGCGCACAGACATACCAGATCATCTGACTATTAA
This sequence comes from Oncorhynchus masou masou, assembly GCF_036934945.1. Taxonomy (NCBI): domain Eukaryota; kingdom Metazoa; phylum Chordata; class Actinopteri; order Salmoniformes; family Salmonidae; genus Oncorhynchus; species Oncorhynchus masou. The sequence goes on along the minus strand of NC_088243.1, from coordinate 34,210,549 downwards.
CGGATGACAAAACAGCATCACATTCCTTTGCATTACAATGTACACTAAACATATTCACTTAATTCCTTTTCTTCTTTTTGTCATTTTCAGTCTTTGGTTCCTGTGTTTGAAGTTTATTTGCTTTCCTTTAGTTTTGTTTGCCATGTTTTTGTTTTAAGTTGTCTCTGGATTGCAGCTTTAGCCACAGTAGGGGACTTCCAGATCCGGCCTCATGCTCTATATGTCCACTCCTACAAAGCGCCCACCTTCTGTGACTACTGTGGGGAGATGCTATGGGGCCTCGTCCGCCAGGGGCTCAAATGTGAAGGTAAGCACACACACACACACACACACACACACACACACACACACACACACACACACACACACACACACACACACACACACACACACACACACACACACACACACACACACACACACACACACACACACACACACACAGGAGACTGCTGAGGGGAGGACGGCTTATAATAATGGCTGGAATGGAGTGAATGGAATGGTACCAGACACATGGAAACCATGTGTTTGATGTCTTTGATACCATTCCATTGATTCCGTTCCATCCATTACTATGAGCTCATCCTCCCTAATTAAGGTGCCACCAGCCGCCTGTGGCACACACTCACACAAGCTGTCTTTCACATGAAAGCCGGGGGGAAATGTGAACCTAAGCCCAAGGTGTCAAATTTTTACCTGACTCATACACTCACGCACGCACAAATCAAACAGGCCCTTCTCTTGGTCCAGTGTGAAGGGGTACATTAAGGCTGGTAGGGCCGTGCAGCAGGAAGCCTCAGTGGAGTGTGTGACTTCCCCCCATTACTAAAGCAGGCCTTTGAAGAGCCGGCCTCTTTGAATGGAGCCCAGTGTACTGATGCCAAGCGTTGGACTCAGCCTTCAAAGGCTCCTTAGTGCTGCTCTACCCTCTCAGATGGATCCAGCCTGTCCATCAGTAGAGCACAACCTTTCCCAGGGCCAGGAATGCAACAGACACTCAGATTGGAGGAAAGAATTGGACTGTTATAGCTAGTTAAATTACATTGAAATGTGGAAATGTGGAATGTAGAATTGCATGTAGTTTGTTATCAGTGGATCAGATCTATTTTATTCCCAGCTATTTTCATGCCACTAAAAATCCTTTAAAGCTTTCTCCAAGGAAGAATGTGATCCATTGACTGCATGTAGAGCCCTCTTGTGGACATTTAAGAGAATGGTGGGAAGAATCAAATTGATGCTTCCATACTGTACTAACGTACTGATTTTCCTTCTTGAGACAGATTATTCCAAATCAAATCAAATTTGATTTGTCACATACACATGGTGAGCAGATGTTAATGCGAGGGTAGCGAAATGCTTGTGCTTCTAGTTCCGACAATGCAGTAATAACCAACGAGTAATCTAACCCAACAAGTGTAAAGGGATGAAGAATATGTACATAAAGAAATATGAATGAATGATGGTACAGAACGGCATAGGCAAGATGCAGTAGATGGTATTGAGTACAGTATATACATATGAGATGAGTAATGTAGGGTATGTAAACATTATATTAAGTGGCATTGTTTAAAGTGGCTAGTGATACATGTATTACATAATGATGGCAAGATGCAGTAGGTGTTATAGAGTACAGTATATACCTATGAGATGAGTAATGTAGGGTATGTAAACATTATATTAAGTGGCATTGTTTAAAGTGGTTAGTGATAAAAAAATACATGTATGGCAGCAGCCACTTAATGTTAGTGGTGGCTGTTTAACAGTCTGATGGACTTGATAGAAGCTGTTTTTCAGTCTATCGGCCCCTGCTTTGATGCACCTGTACTGACCTCGCCTTCTGGATGATAGCTGGGTGAACAGGCAGTGGCTCGGGTGGTTGTTGTCCTTGATGATCTTTATGGCCTTCCTGTGACATTGGGTGGTGTAGGTGTCCTGAAGGGCAGGTAGTTTTCTCCTGGTGATGTGTTGTGCAGACCTCACTACCCTCTGGAGAGCCTTACGGTTGTGGGCGGAGCAGTTGCCGTACCAGGCGGTGATACAGCCCAACAGGAGGCTCTCGGTTGTGCATCTGTAAAAGTCTGTGAGTGCTTTTGGTGACAAGCAGAATTTCTTCAGCCTCCTGAGGTTGAAGAGCCGCTGCTGTGCCTTCTTCACCACGCTGTCTGTGTGGGTGGATGAATTCAGTTTGTCCGTGATGTGTACGCCGAGGAACTTAAAACGTTCTACTCTCTCCACTACTGTCCCGTTGATGTGGATATGGGGGTGCTCCCTCTGCTGTTTCCTGAAGTCCACAATCATCTCCTTTGTTTTGTTGACGTTGAGTGTGAGGTTATTTTCCTGACACCACACTCCGAGGGCCCTCACCTCCTCCCTGTAGGCCGTCTCATTGTTGTTGGTAATCAAGCCTACCACTGTAGTGTCGTCTACAAACTTGATGATTGAGTTGGAGGCGTGCATGGCCACACAGTCGTGGGTGAACAGGGAGTACAGGAGGGCTCAGAACGCACCCTTGTGGGGCCCCAGTGTTGAGGATCAGCGGGGTGGAGATGTTGTTACCTACCCTCACCACCTGGGGGCGGCCCGTCAGGAAGTCCAGTACCCAGTTGCACAGGGCGAGGTCGAGATCCAGGGTCACAAGCTTGATGACGAGCTTGGAGGGTAGTGTGGTGTTAAATGCTGAGCTGTAGTCGATGAACAGCATTCTCACATATGTATTTCTCTTGTCCAGATGGGTTAGGACAGTGTGCAGTGTGGTTGCGATTGCATCGTCTGTGGACCTATTTGGGCGGTAAGCAAATTGGAGTGGGTCTAGGGTGTCAGGTAGGGTGGAGGTGTTATGGTCCTTGACTAGTCTCTCAAAGCACTTCATGATGACGGAAGTGAGTGCTACGGGGCGGTAGTCGTTTAGCTCAGTTAACTTAGCTTTCTTGGGAACAGGAACAATGGTGGCCCTCTTGAAGCATGTGGGAACAGCAGGACGTGTCTTAAGGTGTCTCAATATGTCTTCACAAATATCTCAAGACATGTATATGGCTATGAAGTGTTGCATGGCTGAGTTTATCAAGCCCCAATGCCGACATCCAAAGAAACAGTCTGTTTGTGTTTGTTGCGTGTAGCATGTTCTGTACAGGATGTGTGTTATTCTTCATGTGTTTAGTGACCCCTGTGTCCTGTGTACTTCCAGGTTGTGGGCTGAACTACCACAAGCGCTGTGTCTTCAAGATCCCCAACAACTGCAGTGGGGTGAGGAAGAGACGTCTATCCAACGTGTCCCCGCCGGGCCCCTCGCTCTCAGTCCCCCGGCCCCTCCCTGGTCCCACAGAACATGCTGTGGTCGTCCTGGAGGAGGTAAGACCTACGCTTCCATTGGTTGAGAGAGATGTCCTGTGGTAAAGATACATTCTGTACCATGTAAAGAGCTTTGAGACCCAGTCAAAGGGTATATGTAAATGCATTTCCTTATAAAGTTACACCCTTGCACAGTTTATTGCTTACAAAGGGAAAATGGTGTATCTCAACGTCCCTTATGAATGTACTGTAGAGTTTTAATCTACAATACAGTTACTAACCAGTTCTAGTTACTTTCTTATATGTTCAATGTGATTGTAATCTAACTGTTATTCTGATTGAGACACATTTGTCAGTTGGCAAAACATCAACTACTAGGTGTAATTGTCTAAGTTCGTCTGCCAAATCTCTTGAAATATCTTATTGTGAAACACGACAGCAAATTGAATTGAATAAACTAGGATTATGAAACTTGTTTGTATGAGGCGAGCTGGATGGAGGCTAGCTGGATGGAGGCTCGCTGAATGGAATATTCTCAATGGTTGACCAGTGCTTATGAAAGGTCAATGCAAATTCAGTTAGACTAATGAAATGAAACACTTGTTAATTCTAGCCCATGTTTGTGTATTTTGTACTGTGTTGCTGTCTCGCTCATTGAACGGACACGCCATCCCTCCCCTCCTTCCCTCTTTTGCTATGTCCTTCCTTCCTCACTCCCCCTTAACCTTGGCTCACATACTTGTTCCATCTGCCCCTCCTTCCCTCTCTCCTTCCTTCCTTCCTTCCTTCCTTCCTTCCACCTCCTCCTCTCCTTCCCTCTGTCCCCTGCAGCAGCGCTCCCACCAGGAGGCAGGGAAGAGGATCCTGTCGTGGAGTGGCCGGCCCATCTGGATGGAGAAGATGGTGCTGGGGCGAGTCAAGGTGCCTCACACCTTCGCCATCCACACCTACACCCGGCCAACCATTTGTCAGTACTGCAAACGTCTGCTCAAGGGCCTGTTCCGCCAGGGCATGCAGTGCAAAGGTAATATCCTACCTTCCTTTGTCTCTGTTTCTCTGTATACCCCTCGGTCATTATCTGCCTGGACCGCTTTACCTTAATGCCGCTAGAGCTCCAGATTGTGCTATTAAATCAGTGTTTTCTATACTTTCTTTTCAGATTGTAAATTCAATTGCCATAAGCGGTGTGCATCAAAGGTACCAAGAGACTGCTTGGGCGAGGTTTCCTTCAATGGAGGTAGTTTCTGTTTACCTGTTTTATTTCACGTTGATATTATGCCTATGTCATGAGTCATACAGTAGCTGAGTAGCACATCTGTCGTTGTGTGTGTCCACAGAGCCTGCCAGCCCAGGGCCTGACTCTGACAGTACCATGGAGGTGGATAGTAGTGATGTGGAGAGCACCAGAGGACTACTGGATGACTCTGAGGAACCTTCAACCCCAGAACACAAGATGTTCTACATAGACTCTCCTTTCCTGGACCGCGAGAAGGACGAGGAGCCCATCAAGACCATCAGGTGTTTACGTTAACTTGTAGAGTAATAGTTGTGTACACAAAGACAGTTGAAGTTGGATGTTTACATACACTTAGGTTGGAGTCATTAAAACACGTTTTTTAACCGCTCCCCAAATTTCTTATTAACTATCTATAGTTTTGGTTAGTCGGTTAGGACATCTACTTTGTGCATGACACAAGTAATTTTTCCAACAATTGTTTACAGACAGATTATTTAACTTATAATTCACTGTATCACAATTCCAGTGGGTCAGAAGTTTACATACACTAAGTTGACTGTGCCTTTAAACAGCTTGGAAAATTCCAGAAAATGATGTCATGGCTTTAGAAGCTTCTGATAGGTTAATTGACAGGCGGCAGTTAGCCTGGACTAGTAACCGAATCCCCGAGCTGAGAAGTTAAACATCTGTTGTTCAGCCCCTAAACAAGGCAGTTAACCCACTGTTCCTAGGCTGTCATTGAAAATATGAATTTGTTCTTAACTGACTTGCCTAGTTAAATAAAGGTAAAATAAAAAATAAAATAAAAACTTGAGTCAATTGGAGGTGTACCAGTAGATGTATTTCAAGGCCTACCTTCAAACTCAGTGCCTCTTTTATTGACATCATGGGAAAGTCAAAAGAAATCAGCCAAGACCTCAGAAAATAATTGCTTGGGAGCAATTTCCAAATGCCTGAAGGTACCACGTTCATCTGTACAAACAGTAGTCCGCAAGTATAAACACCATGGGACCACGCAGCCATCATACCGCTCAGGAAGGAGACGCGCTCTGTCTCCTAGATATGAACGTAATTTGGTGAGAAATATGCAAATCAATCCCAGAACAACAGCAAAGGACCTTGTGAAGATGCTGGAGGAAACAGGTACAAAAGTATCTATATCCACAGTAAAACGAGTCCTATATTGACATAACCTGAAAGGCCGCTCAGCAAGGAAGAAGCCACTGCTCCAAAACCGGCATAGAAAAGCAAGACTATGGTTTGCAACTGCACATGGGGACAAAGATCGTACTTTTTGGAGAATGTCCTCTAGTCTGATGAAACAAAAATATAACTGTTTGGCCATAATGACCATTGTTATGTTAGGAGGAAAAAGGGGGAGGCTTGCAAGCCAAAGAACACTATCCCAACCGTGAAACACAGGGGTGGCAGTGTCATGTTGTGGGGGTGCTTTGCAGCAGGAGGGACTGGTGCACTTCACAAAATAGATGGCATCATGAGGGAGGACAATTATGTGGATATATTTAAGCAACATCTCAAGACATCAATCAGGAAGTTAAAGCTTGGTTGCAAATGGGTCTTCCAAATGGACAATGACCCCAAGCATACTTGCAAAATGGCTTAAGGACAACAAAATCAAGGTATTGGAGTGACCATCACAAGGCCCTGACCTCAATCCCATAGAAAATTTGTGGGCAGAACTGAAAAAGCGTGTGTGAGCAAGGAGGCCTACAAACCTGACTCAGTTACACCAGCTCTGTCAGGAGGAATGGGTCAAAATTTACTCAAATTATTATGGGAAGCTTGTGGAAGGCTACCCGAAATGTTTTACCCTCGTTAAACAATTTAAAGCCAATGCTACCAAATACTATTTGAGTGTATGTAAACTTCTGACCCACTGGGAATGTGATGAAATAAATAAAAGCTGAAATAAATCATTCTGTCTTCTATTATTTTGACATTTCACACACTTAAAATAAAGTGGTGATCCTAACTGACCTAAGACAGGGAATTTTTACTTGTATTCAATGTCAGGAATTTTGAAAAACTGAGTTTAAATATATTTGGCTAAGGTGTATGTAAACTTCCGACTTCAACTGTATCTATCTATCTAACTTCTTCCTTGCTTCCTTTCCATTTTTGCTCAGGTCCAGGTTGCTGCTAAGTACTTTGTGACAAATGTTTTAATAAAAATAGCTGTGTGTGTGTGTCCAGCCCATCCACCAGCAGTAACATCCCTCTGATGCGGGTGGTCCAGTCCATCAAACAGACCAAGAGGAGGAGCTCCACCATGGTGAGGGAGGGCTGGATGGTCCACTACACCAGCAGAGATAACCTGAGGAAGAGACACTACTGGAGGCTGGACACCAAGAGCCTCAGCCTGTTCCAGAACGACACTGGAGCCAAGTTTTATAAGGTGAGAGAGTAAGATGGTGCCGGAGAAGAAGGCAGACATTTTGCGTGCCCCCAACCGATTGTGTTTTTTGTTTGCTGATTTGTATTGTTTGTAACATATCTTTTTACTTATTTTGTACGTAAAGTTGTTGCTGCCATCTCTTATGACCGAGAATAACTTCTGGACATCAGGACTGCGATTACTCACCATGGACTGGCAGAATCCTTTTTTTCATTAACGAGTCTGACGAGGCCGACACGAACGATATGCTGCTTTCTCGCGAACAGGCCCGGATCCCCGTGATTTGCGTGAAGAGGAGGCAGAGAAAAAAGGGCCGGAGGGCGGGCTGCCTTCTGAGAATTCGTAGGCGATCGAATAAACCTCCACTTCCTTCCATTCTGCAAGCAAACGTGCAATCTTTGGACAATAAAATGGATGACCAACTGGGAAGATTGAACTACCAACTAGACATTCAAAACCGTAATATCTAATGCTTCACAGAGACGTGGCTGAACAATGACACTATCAACATACAGCTGGCTGGTTATACGCTGTACCGGCAGGATAGAACAGCGGTGTCTGGTAAGACAAGGGGCGGCCGGCTATATATATTTGTAAGTAACAGCTGGTGCACAATATCTAAGGAAGTCTCGAGCTATTGCTCCCCTGAGGTAGAGTATCTCATGATAAACTGTAGAACATACTACCTACCTTGAGAGTTTTCATCTGTATTTTTCGTAGGTGGCGCTCCTAGTAGCCGGGGACTTTAATGCAGGGAAACTTAAATCCATTTTACCAAATTTCTATCAGCATGTTAAATGTAAAACCAGAGGGAAACTCTGGACCACCTTTACTCCATACACCGAGACGCATACAAAACTCCCTCGCCCTCCCTTTGGCAAATCTGATCATAATTCTATCCTCCTGATTCCTGCTTACAAGCTAAAATTAAAGCAGGAAGCACCCGTGTCTAGATCAATAAAAAGTGGTCAAATGAAGCAGATGCAGGGGCCTCCCGGGCACAGTGGTTAAGGGCGCTGTACCTTCGTCTCTCCTGAGCCCGTACGGGAGTTGTAGCAATGAGACAAGATAGTAGCTGCTAAAACAATTGGATACCACAAAAATTGGTGAGAAAAAGGGGTAAAATCCAACAACAAAAAAACACACAACAAAAAAAATGAAGCAGATGCTAAGCTACAGGACTGTTTTGCAAGCACAGACTGGAATATGTTCCGGGATTCCTCCAATGGCATTGGGAAGTACACCACATCAGTCATTGGCTTCATCATAAGTGCATCGATGACGTTGTCCCCACAGTGACTGTACATACGTGCCCCAACCAGAGCCATGGATTACAGGCAACATCTGCGCTGAGCTAAAGGCTAGCGGGACTCTAACCCAGAAGCTTATAAGAAATCCCGCAATGCCCTCCAACGAACAATCAAACAGGGAAAGCGTCAATACAGGACTAAGATCGAATCGTACCACACTGGCTCTGACGCTCGTCGGATGTGGCAGAGCTTGCAAACCATTACAGACTCCAAAGGGAAGCATAGCCAAGAGCTGCCCAGTGATACGAGCCTACAAGACGAGCTAAACTACTTCTATGCTCCCTTCCAGGCAAATAACACTGAAACATGCATGAGCGCACCAGCTGTTCTGGAAAACTGTGTGATCACACTCTCCGCAGCCGATGTGAGTAAGATATTTACAAGACGGATTACCAGGACGTGTATTGCGAGCATGTGCTGACCAACTGGCAAGTGTCTTCCCTGACATTTTCAAACTCTCCCTGTTTGAGTCTGTAATACCAACATGTTTTAAGCAGACCACCATAGTGCCTGTGCACAAGAACACAAAGGTAACCTGCCTAAACAACTACCGACCCGTAGCACTCACGTCTGTATTCATGAAGTGCTTTGAAAAGCTGGTCATGGCTCACATCAACACCCTTATCCCAGAAACCCTAGACTCACTACAATTTACATATCGCCCCAACAGATCCACAGATGATGCAATCTCTATTGCACTCCACACTGCTCTTTCCCACCTGGACAAAAGGAACATGTGTGAGAATGCTATTCATTAACTACAGCTCAGTGTTCAACACCATAGTGCCCTCAAAGCTCATCAATAAACTAAGGACCCTGGGACTGAACACCTCCCTCTGCAAATGGATCCTGGACTTCCTGATGGGCCGCCCCAAGATGGTAAAGGTAGGTAACAACACATCCACCACACTAATCCTCAACACAGGGGCCCCTCAGGGGTGTGTGCTCAGTCCCCTCCTGTACTTCCTGTTCACTCATAACTACACGGCCAGGCACGACTCCCAACACCATCATTAAGTGTGCTGATGACACAACAGTGGTAAGCCTGATCACCGACAACAACGAGACAGCCTATAGGGAATATGTGAGAGATCTGGCGGTCTGGTGGCAGGACAACAATCTATCCCACAACGTGATCAAGACAAAGGAGATGATTGTGGATTACAGGAAAAAGAGGACTGAGCACGCCCCCATTCTCATCAACTGGACTGCAGTGGAGCAGGTTGAGAGCTTCAAGTTCCTTGGTGTACACATCACCAACAAACTAACATGACCCAAGCACACCAAGACAGTCGTGAAGAGGGCACGACAAAACCTATTCCCCTTCAGGAGACTGAAAATATTTGGCATGGGTCTTCAGATCCTCAAAAGGTTCTACAGCTGCACCATCGAGAGAATTGCACCACTGGTTGCACCACTGCCTGGTATGGGTACTCCTCGGCCTCCGACTGCAAAGCACTACAGAGGGTAGTACAAATGGCCCAGTACATCACTGGGGCCAAGCTTCCTGCCATCCAGGACCTCTGTACCAGGTGGTGTCAGAAGAAGGCCCTAAAAATTGTCAAAGCATCCAGCCACCCTAGTCATAGACTATTATCTGCTACCGCATGGCAAGCGGTACCGAAGTGCCAAGTCTAGGTCCAAGAGGCTTCTAAATAGCTTCTACCCCCTCTTGAACACCTATTCAAATGGCTACCCAGACTATTTGCATTGCCCCCCCCTCCTCTTTTGCACCGCTGCAACACTCTGTTGTTATCATGTATGCATAGTCACTTTAATAACTTTACCTGCATGTACGTATTACCTCAACTAACCGGTGCCCCCGCACATGGACTCTGTACTGATGCACCCCTGTATATAGTCTCGCTATTGTTATTTTGCTGCTGCTCTTTAATTACTTGTTACTTTTATTTCTTATTCTTATCCATTTGTTTTAACTGCATTGTTGGTTAGAGGCTTGTAAATAAGCATTTCACTGTAAGGTCTACCTGTTGTATTCAGCATTTCACTGTAAGGTCTACCTACACCTGTTGTATTCAGCATTTCACTGTAAGGTCTACCTACACCTGTTGTATTCGGCGCATGTGACTAATAACATTTGATTTGATTTGGGAAATTAACTTTGTTTGATTTGAACACCACAGAACAACTATTGCCTGACATAGACAGAGGCATGATGGAATGAAATGGAGAGTCTGAATTTACATTGAACTTTCTTACAATCTATTAAAAATATCACAGAACAACATAACCACAGACCATTCATTGACATTTATCTGAGTCTATACAGTGTCTACAACCCAATGAATGGTTTCAACCAAACACTGAATTTCCCCTAAATAAATTGACCAGTTTTTTTTTGTTTCTGATATTTCAAGATGTGTTTTATTGTCTGGTGTGTACAGTGTGTAAAAGATCCTGCTGAATGTAAGGGTGTCAGTGGTGGTGTGAATAAGACTGGGGGCTGCTGTGTTGTAAACTACAGTGAGGTCAGTGACACAGAGAAAATCCCCCAGCCTGCCTCGTGTGGTTTCACAAGCAGTCCACTGACATTTCTGTGTGGCTGCAAAGTGAAAGGGCTTTATGCTTCTGTCTGTAGCCACATTGTTTGTCATCAGCAGTATTTTACTCTGAAAATGTTAAGGGTTTTTGCTGGGGAAATCTGATAAACAAATGAGATGTCCAACACATTATTAAAATACATTGTAACTTGTTGCATCATCCATATCAGATATCCTCTTTCAAATGCCTTACCAAACCATCACAATAAACCTTTCTTGTCCAGTTCAAATACATTTGACACACAAAGTGAACTGTGTAATTATGATTTCTATAACTCCAGCTTCAGAGAGTGTGTGTGACAGTTCCATGGTGACACCAGTGGTGGAGGCAGTCTTTACCATGCCACAGGGGCTTAATAGCTGTTTAATTAGACACTGGGGACTGAGGTATCCAGGCAGGCAGGCCTCGTTCCCTCTGTGTAAAGGCTTCCACATGTTCAGTACAGCCTTGCAACTGGGAGCCTGTTCCAGCCTCTGTACCATATGGCTGTTTCACTTTGACACCTCCCCCGATTGCAGCGAGAGATGTGAAGGAGTGTGACAGTGTTTCTGTTGCTACAGTTTCTAGCTACGTGTGTTTGTATGATCGCCTGATCCCCCACATTGGGGCTGCCATTTTCAACAAGTTTAATAGGTATTTTCTACTCTGAGGTCCACTCTCCCAGTGGTAAACTAGCTGTAACTGACACACCCTCCATCATCCCAGCAGTGACAACAGTGGACAGGAAAGGCTGTTTTACATGATCGTTTACTTTCAACTTGGCACTCAGCTCAGCGCGCAGTACTTAAAGACGCTCAGGAGACTAATTGAAGATTTGCTGTTTGTGAATGGGTTCTTTCTTATTCTTCTGTCAAATATTGTCACATGGGTCGTTCTGTCTTATATGTTGTTGCGAGTGTGTGTACAGATTGGGCCAGTGGTGACATTAGGTTATCCAATGTAGCCTCTGACTCCTGGGCGTTTCCACCCACTGTCTCTCAATACAATTCAATGTACTTTATTGACATGGAAAGTAAAACACTTACGTTGTCAAAGTAAACATATAACAGCGATGGTCAATGGTTGCTCATTCTCTCTCTCACTCTCTCTCTCTCTCTCCTGTTCTTCTCAGCCCCTAGCCCACTGTCGAGTGTCTGTCCCCTCCTCTCCTCTCTCTACCTCCAGTCATCTGATTAGTGGTGTTGGTTGTGTGGCGACGCATCAGATGGCTGCCCCTGATCTACATTTGGAAGTCATATAGGCTTCTTTTTTGAAGACGAGACCCCTGTACTTGTGGTTTCCAAAACCCTTTTATGGGGGTAAGGGGGCTTCACTGAGATTACCCAACCCTTCTCCCCTCCCAATCCCTGAGGTTTTTGGTGTCCGATGGTAGTCGCCCTGTCTCACATCTTGGTGGCTGGCAGCGAGGCCTATCATGCCCAGATAGGGGTCTGGTGTCCTTCCTTGTAATCATGGGGCCTCTTCTCTTCAATGGGCCCGGGCCTGGGTCATGTGTGCCGGCCCTGCTAACCACAACCACTTCATCTGACACTCTGTGGTGAGCCACGCTCAGGGGACCCAAAGGGGAGGAGGATGGTGAGACGAGGCACTACAGGGACTCCTATTGGCTCAGGACTTCCTCCTTCTTCTTTGATTTGCATTTGACAGTGAGACTGGAGGGAAGGGGGACTTTTAAAGTGTGCTCAAACTGCCCTTTGCACCACATATCTTCTAAGGGGCTGTCAGATAAAGGCTATGCACTAGGCAGGGGCTGTGGATACACTACACTGTGGAAAGGGACTAGGACCCGCTTTGAATGACTCTTTCTGATACGCGTGCTAAGCTGAGGGAGATTTTTCAGCGCTTACCTCTGACTTTACCCGGGGATTTGGTGTCTGCTTCTGTCTGATCTGACTGTCTATCTTGTGAGTAATTGATTCAGTGAATCTTATATTTCTCTGTTTTTCTCTTGTCTTTGAGTATTCACTGGACTAGTCTTTTCTGTGTATCATGGTTGTATTCGTGGTTTTATTTGTCTTCTGTGCCTCTCTCTCCCCAATCACTAGCGGTGATGTCGTGGCTTTCTTTGTTTTTGTCTGTTATGATCCTGATCTTGCTCTTTCTCTCTTTCTTTCTTTCTCTCTCTTTCGCTCTCCCTCTCTTTCTTTCTCTCTCTCTCTTTCTTTCTCTCTCTTGCCCCTCCCTCCTGGCCCCCAGGAGATCCCTCTCTCAGAGATCCTGCAGGTGGAACAGTCGAGGGACCTCAGTAGCCTAGCCCAGGGCAGCAACCCACACTGCTTTGAAATCATCACCTCCACCATGGTCTACTACGTTGGAGAGAACAACGGGGGCCAATACCACAGCCCCACACTGACAGCCTCAGGCGTGGGAATGGAGGTGGCCCAGGGCTGGGAGAAGGCCATCCGTCAGGCCCTGATGCCTGCCACACCCCAGCCCAGTGTGGCCACCGCAGCCAGGCAAGGGAAGGACCACAGTGAGTACAGTACCGTTCTCTACTGTTAACATGGTAGACATGTGGCTATGGCTATTGGAAGTTGTACTGACTGGCTATTGCTCTGGTTTAGGCTACTGATCATAGAGTGTATACGGTAGTTATTTCGATTAGAGGTAGCACTGACATGCATTTGACATATTGTAGCTATTGGCACGAGCACTGGAAAGGTGGTATGAGATTAGTTTATGTGAGCAGTGGAAATAGTACTATTTGTGCCCATAAAATGGGTCATTGCCGATATTGGTCATTTAGTGGTTTGATATATTACATGAGTGTGAAGTGGGTCAGGAGAGACCCTGCTTGAATCCCCAAGTTTTTTGAGTTTTATTAATTACACCTTTATTTAACTAGGCAAGTCAGTTAAGAACAAATTCTTATTTACAATGACGGCCTACCCCGGCCAAACCATAACCCGGACGACGCTGGGCCAATTGTGCGCCGCCCTATGGGACTCCCAATCACGGCCGGTTGTGATACAGCCTGGAATCGAACCAGAGTCTGTAGTGACGCCTCTAGCACTGAGATGCAGTGCTTTAGACCCCTGCACCACTCGGGAGCCCTGAGTTAAGGTCAAGTGAGGTGATGTTCTGGAGTGAGAAAGCAGTCAGTCTTGTTTTGAGATAACAAAAAAAGGCATCATCAGAAATGACTGTGCCTTCAGACACAGCAAAGCCTTGAATTGTGAAGCCATGGTTGACCTTTTACCTCCTGTGATTCTAATCATAAGATAATAAGATAAGATGTACTTTGTTGTTCATTAACGTACAAAGAACGCAAATGTGTCTTTTTGCTCCCAACCCTCTGAGAAACACACTCATAGCACGAAGGGCTGGAAGCAATGGGTCAGCGCCCCGGAGCAATTATAGGATATTAAGTGCCTTGCTCAAGGGCACAACAACAGGCGGTGGTATCTAGGATGATGCCAGCAACCCTCCGGTTGTCGGCTCACTCCGCACCAGATTATCCCGTCTGAGCTGAGATTTGAACACTAGGCTTCCTGCCACCCAATCAAATTGATCATCATTATTATAATGACGGTGATGATCAACTAGATACAGTGGCGGGGCGTTTTTTGGTTGGATTGGATGGTTGGGTGTAATTATAATAAATTGTACAAAAAATACAATATTTTCAAACCTTGATTAAGGTGAGATATATATTTTTCTTTTTGTGGGAATACTTGGGACCACATTTCCTATATTGAACAAATGTTTAGCTCAATTCCTGGTGATTCTGGAGTATTTTTATTTATTTATTTGAACTACCCCCCATTCCAATTCTTTTTGTTCATGATTAACTTTAACATTTTTACTAAAAACTTTGGGGCGACCAAAATAACCAAGTTGCGGGTTTGCCTGTTGCAGACGCCTGTCTTAAAAGCTATAGAGCCAAGGTGGCACATTCAACTGGTCGCTCTCCTGTGGTGCAACACCTGAAACCTGACATAGATTCAGTGGATTATCTGTGTGTGTTAAAATGTGCGCTCCTCTTCCATCGCATCCAATACACTAATGCACATTCTAATAATGAAGATGGCCGAATCAGACGAATCCCTTTCGGTTATGAAATTAACACACTTCTGGTTCAGTGCTCACCATCACCATAGCAGGTTCTAATGTTTTTGAATCATTTCTGTTAGAGTAGATATGAGATTAAATGAGTGCCATTGCCTGCCATCTCATGTATTATATATCCCCAGAGGCCATTTGTCTGGCTGTACCTACTGGTGCAAAGCATATGGTGAGGGTGGCAATGCCAAACAGATGAGACCCACTACATCACTACCCCTCAATATCCAACCACTCTGAAATGACAACAAGGGCTTGTGCCCTATAGTCCTACAATATGGTCCTTCGCCAATGAATAAGTACAGGTGGGCATACTTTGTTGTCCATAGAGAAGATGAAAGCAGAGACTCTGTTATTTGATTATACAATTATGTTTTATTGTTTGGCAAGAGATGACTTGGGAGCCTCATGACTGAATATTGGCCTCAGGAGGCACCCATAACCTTAACTATGAAATGTAACACATAGTTATGCTGTTCAAAAAACAAATCTTTCCCAATCAATTATACAGGGTCATTATTGTTTATGTAATGTTACAGCTGTGATAGGCTTGAAGGTCATGAAAAAAATGTGAGAAATGCATCTCTGTTTTGGATTCATTGGGAATGCAATGGGTCCTTTATGCATTTGTAATGTACAGTTGTGTAAAGTAAACACTGCATTGGTTTTCCCCTCTAGAACAAGAGGTGTCTATCAGTATATCTGTGTCCAACTGCCAAATACAGGAGAATGTGGTGAGTGTGGTCACTTTTTCAGATCATCTTGCTCAATTTCTCAGTTGTGTTTGTGTGTGTTCAATCTTGCTCAATTTCTCAGCTGTATATATATGTGTGTGCACGTGTGTGCAGTCGTAAAAAAACTAATCTGATACTTCTGTATTCTTCATGGACCATTAAACATTGTCCATTGTAAAAAAATCTATATTTAAAGCAAATTAAGGAAGGCACTCATACACTTATGGGAAAGGGGGATTCTCATACATACTGTACTTGTGCATTGAGTGAAAGTGACCCATTTGTCATATCAATGACCATACCAATACAACAGCATCTATCCAACAATGATATAGCAGAATACATGCACAGTTTAATGTATATTAGCACTAGTAATAACCTTTAAGATAATAAACTGCAATAATACAGAAGTGTTTCCCTCTCTGTAGGATATCAGCTCTGTGTACCAGATCTTCTCTGATGAGGTGCTAGGATCTGGACAGTTTGGGATTGTGTATGGAGGTGTGTGCCTGGATATCCATGTTTTGTTGTATTGCAACAAAACATAATGTATTCTCTCAAACCAAAACACACACCCACTTTATGCCCGGTACTCACATCTATCTTTATGATACTATACAGTATACAATTTAAGTACATGTTGACTCATTATTTATTTCTATTGGCAGGGAAACACAGAAAGACTGGAAGAGATGTGGCAATCAAGGTGATTGACAAGATGAGGTTTCCTACCAAGCAGGAGAGCCAACTGAGGAATGAAGTGGCCATTCTCCAGGTAACACATAGACCCTCATGCTGTACCAGTCAGATGTATACAGTAGTCATTCTTGCTGATTTTCAAACAGTGAAACTGTAACGTGGTACAGTATGGAGTGCTGAAGCTAAAGGTTTGTTCCATCGTTTAGAACCTTCACCATCCTGGTATCGTCAATCTGGAGTGTATGTTCGAGACGCCTGAGAGGGTGTTTGTTGTCATGGAGAAACTCCATGGAGACATGCTGGAGATGATCCTGTCCAGTGAGAAGAGCAAGCTCCCAGAACGCATCACCAAGTTCCTGGTCACACAGGTCTGTCTTTCTCTCTAACTTCCGTCCCCTCTATTTCTCTGTCCTTCCTCATCTTTCCCCCACTTTCTCTCGTCCTCCCTCCCCCTCTCTCTTGTGGTGTGGTAGTCTATATAAGCAGTAATAGACTCAGCCCTGGGCCTGTTTGTTCTTGTGGTGTATGGATACGGGGGGATTGTTTACGGAACAGGCTGGTCTGGATGGCATCATGGCCGTGTCCCTCCTGCTGGATTACAGCCTGCGGTGCAGTAGTGGTGCGCTGTTCTGCCGTGCTGCCTGGTCTCTGGTCTGTGGGCTGATTAGAAAAGAGGGGCACCGGGGCCAAACGGGAGCGGGTTCGTTAGGCATGGAGCTGCACGTGAAAATGAACAGCAGCAGGTCCGGCTCTGATGTGGTTTAACAGGACTTTGTCAGGAGTTGGGCAGCAGCATGGAGTTGTTGGAGTTGCATGCAGCGCAAGCAGCGCAAGCAGCTACGGTTGATGATTCCACTACAGCAGAGAGGAGACAGTGATGAGGTCATGTGTCCATATGGAAACTAGGAAGGTGACCACCCTAGAAATAGCTTAGTGAACTACTAAAATAGTTATGCAGCTCTCATTATCCATTACATTATATTCTGTGAGGGAGTCCATACTGTTATATGAGGAGATCATTGTGTGGTATTATGTGGTCTGATCTCGCTAACCCATGAGGGTTGGGCTATTTTCTGTAACAGATCCTGGTGGCTTTGAGACATCTGCATTTCAAGAACATCGTCCACTGTGATTTGAAGCCCGAGAACGTGCTGCTGGCCTCAGCAGAACCCTTCCCACAGGTAACCAACATGCACCATCTCACCTGTCAGACAAGTTTGCTATCTTCCTAGCAAAATATTGCTTGTATGTGTATGGGGGAGACAATGTAGCATTCTGCTGGGTGTTGTGTGTCCCGGCAGGTTAAACTGTGTGACTTTGGCTTTGCCCGTATCATCGGTGAGAAGTCGTTCAGGCGTTCGGTGGTGGGTACCCCGGCCTACCTGGCCCCAGAGGTGCTGCGAAGTAAGGGCTACAACCGCTCCCTGGACATGTGGTCTGTGGGGGTCATCGTTTACGTCAGCCTCAGCGGGACATTCCCCTTCAACGAGGACGAGGACATTAACGACCAGATCCAGAACGCTGCCTTCATGTACCCACCCCAGCCATGGAAGGAGATCTCTGCAGACGGTAGGAAGAAAGACCTGCTTGAATAATATTCAAATGCATGAATGCTAAGGAAGACAATTGAGGACAAACATCTCTGTAAAGCGTACAGAGCAACTAATGAGTCCAGTCATACAGCTAAAGAAGTAGACCAATGGCGTGATACGACAAGCAGTCATTTGAGGCAACTGGAAGTTATTTTGTCTTAGTTATCACTTGTATACCAGGTTGCACTATGGTTTTTCATATCCACTAGTGTAGGTGTATGTGGGGGATATTTATTTGGGGCAGCTCGGGAGAGTTGTCAGTGATTCATGTAAACCACACACAACAGAAAAGTCAAAGAACCGCAGGGTCTGAAAACCACGCTGGTAGATCCAGACGTGTGGGTAGAGAGACAGCACTGATGTTTATTGTCTACCTCTCACTTTGAGACTAACATGAAGTCTCTATTCCTCTCACAGCTACAGATCTCATTAACAACCTCCTACAAGTGAAGATGAGGAAGCGGTACAGTGTGGACAAGTCCCTCAGCCATCCTTGGCTACAGGTATTATAATAGCTTAATTATACTGTAAGCAGTGCACAGGCACATCTAACAAAACATTCACACACATTTCATGATGTGACCTAGCACAAGGCAGACATTGTATTGGATCCCTGCTGTAACTCCTGCTTCCCTCGCCCCCTCTCACTCCCTCTGCCCCTCTCTCTTTCTCTCTCTCTCAGGACTACCAGACGTGGCTGGACCTCAGGGAGTTTGAGACACGGCGTGGCGAGCGTTACATCACCCACGAGAGTGACGATGTGCGCTGGGAGGAGCATGCAGACGAGCATAGCCTGGTCCACCCTAAACACTTCATTATGGCGCCCAACCTGGATGATATGGAGGAGGGCCCCTAGTGGCCAGGAGGCCAGGTTACAGGTGTGGCCAAGAGGAAAACATCAGGAACCTCTGCAGGTTGTTGACCTTTGGAAGCATTCCCTCTAAAACTGGTTGGGAAAGGGTCAGACACCCCTGTGCAGGGACTGTGTGACAGGGGATTCTGACCCAAGACTCTGTGGTCAGACATACTGCCACAGGGAGCAGACAGGTGGCTCTGGGGAGGCCCCTGTTCCTTTAGGACACCGCAGTGGAACCAAAAACTTTGGGAGAAAGACATTTCTTTTTTTTTCTTTTTTTTTTTCCTTATCTTGTAGAATCATTCCAGCTCAACTTCATTGGTCCTTTTGGGAAAAACATCATTATTATAAACCAAAGGACAATTAAAGTTGAAGGGATATAATTTCCTTAACATTAGGAGTGAGTAATGGTATGCCATTCTACCTGTGAATGGCTTACAGATTAGTGAGCTTAAAGGGCACTTATCACAAGGGATTTGTATCCACAGAAAGATTGGAATGCGTAGGTATTTGCAAACACAACTTTGTGCTTATTCCAAGACAGTTTTGAAACCATGTCCTTTCACAGTATGAAACTGGAGCTATCATTTGCATGCAGATGTTGTACTTTACTAATGGGAGGTAGATTTTTTGCACTATGCTACCATCAAGCCTAACAATTCAAAAAGTTAAAGCTGCTACATCAGGTTCCCTAGAGAGAATGACAGAATGACAGAAAGGGTTGACTACAACATAACTTAAAGTTTGTGCTAAGAGCTTGATACAATAATGCCTAGGTGAGTAGCATAGAGATTGTGGAAATGGCTACAATGCAAAGCCTTTAGTAGAGCACCTGTCATAAACAGTGAGCAAGTAAATCAAAAGGCGCAGGGTCCAAAGACTGAATCCAGCTTATTGATGTTATTAATCTTCAATTTCCCTGTCTTCTCATGACCAAT
Source organism: Oncorhynchus masou masou (assembly GCF_036934945.1). Classification (NCBI taxonomy): domain Eukaryota; kingdom Metazoa; phylum Chordata; class Actinopteri; order Salmoniformes; family Salmonidae; genus Oncorhynchus; species Oncorhynchus masou. The sequence goes on along the minus strand of NC_088243.1, from coordinate 34,190,855 downwards.
AACTCATCTGTTTTTCTAATGGCTGTCTTATCATTGTGGTTCACTCTACTTCGTTGTCTAGAAAGTGGCTTGACTATTGTACATTCCAAGCAGGGTTCGAGCCAAACCTGGTGATGGGGCCACTACCCCTCAAGGTATTACAGTAGCTATCTACAGTTGAAGTCGGACGTTTACATACACTGAGGTTGGAGTCATTAAAACTCGTTTTTCAACCACTCCACAAATTTCTTGTTAACAAACTATAGTTTTGGCTAGTCGGTGAGGACACCTACTTTGTGCATGATACAAGTAATTTTTCCAGCAATTGTTTACAGACAGATTATTTCACTTATAATTCACTGTATCACAATTCCAGTGGGTCAGAAGTTTACATACACTAAGTTGACTGTGCCTTTAAACAGCTTGGAAAATTATGGCATGGCTTTAGAAGCTTCTGATAGGCTAATTGACATAATTTGTGTCAATTGGAGGTGTACCTGTGGGTGTATTTCAAGGCCTACCTTCAAACTCAGTGCCTCTGCTTGACATCATAGGAAAATCAAATGAAATCAGCCAAGACCTCAGAAAATAAAATTGTAGACCTCCACAAGTCTGGTTCATCCTTGGGAGCAATTTACAAACGCCTGAAGTTACCACATTCATCTGTACAAACAATAGTACGCAACTTCATGAGGAAGTTACCTCTCTTTCCATTGCTTTTCTACAGACAAATGAATTCTCCGGTTGGGACATTTATTGAACATTTATGATAAAAACATCCTAAAGATTGATTCAATACATGGTTTGATTTGTTTCTACGACCAGTAATATAACTTTTTTGAATTTTCTTCTAACATTTCCGCTGGACTTGCCCGCGCCTCGTGAGTTTCTATTTGTTTACTAAACGCCCTAACAAAAGGAGAAATTTGGACATAAATGATGGACTTTATGGAACAAATCAAACATTTATTGTGGAACTGGGATTCCTGCGAGTGCATTCTGATCATCAAAGGTAAGTGAATATTTAAAATGCTATTTCTGACTTATGTTGACTCCAACATGGCGGATATATTCTTGGGTTGTGTATGTCGTCTGGGACTGTACTCAGATTATTGCATGGTTTGCTTTTTCCGTAAAGCTTTTTTGAAATCTGACACAGCGGTTGCATTAAGGAGAAGTATATCTTTAAATCTGTGAATAACACTTGTATCTTTTATTAATGTTTATTATGAGCATTTCTGTGATTTGATGTGTGTCTGTGCAAATTCACAGGATGTTTTGGAGGCAAAGCCAAATGTAAACTGAGGTTTTTGGATATAAATATGAACTTGATCGAATAAAACATACATCTATTGTGTAACATGTTGTCCCGGGAGTGTCATCTGATGAAGACTATCAAAGGTTAGTGATTCATTTTATCAATATTTCTGCTTTTTGTGACTCCTCTCTTTGCTTGGAAAATCGCTGTATGCTTTCTGTGACTAGTTGCTGACCTAACATAATGATATGTTCTGTTTTCGCTGAAAGGTTTTTTTGAAAAATCGGACACTGTGGTTGGATGAACAAGAATCGTATCATTAAAATGGTGCCTAATACTTGTATGTTTGAGAAAATTGAATTATGAGATTTCTGTTGACTGAATTTGGCACCCTGCAATTTCATTGGCTATTGACGAACGGAACCCCAGTCCTAGACAGGTTAAGGACAACAAAGTCAAGGTATTGGAGTGGCCATCACAAAGCCCTGACCTCAATCCCATCGAAAACTTGTGTGCAGAACTGAAAAAGTGTGTGCGAGCAATGAGGCCTACAAACCTGACTCGGTTACACCAGCTCTGTCAGGAGGAATGGGTCAAAATTCACCCAACTTATTGTGGGAAACTTGAGGAAGGCTACCCAAAACATTTTACCCTCGTTAAACAATTTAAAGGCAATGCTACCAAATAATAATTGTGTATGTAGACTTCTGACCCACTGGGAATGTGATGAAATAAATAAAAGCTGAAATAAATAATTCTCTCTACTATTATTCTGACATTTCACATTCTTAAAATAAAATGGTGATCCTAACTGACCTAAGACAGGGATTTTTTTACTTGGATTAAATGGCAGGAATTGTGAAAAACTGAGTTTAAATGTATTTGGCTAAGGTGTATGTAAACTTCCAACTTCAACTGTATGTGAAAGAGGCTTGGTTATACCAACAACAATGATCTCAATACAGGAGCTCATCATGGGACCAAGCCTTCATTACAAGGGCTCCATATTGGCATGAGGAACGCTTATACCAAGCATGGGTTCAAGGTATACACCATTGCCCTATTTTTTTCCATTTGAATTAGTGAAGCAAATTGAGAGACGAGAAACACATTTTACTCTTTGAGTGTCTGACAGTGTATGGAAAGAATAGCCTATACAAAACATGTTTGTACTGTGTTTTTCTACAAAATTTTCAAGATTGTTTCATTTCTTTACTTTAGTTTATTTTGAATATCACAGTTAAAACACCCTTACTTCTGGAATATTTAAAGTGCACTTGGCTGTTCGTGTCTCTAACATTCCTGTACTGCTTTTAAGTACTGTATGTGTCCTCCAAGGTTACCAAAAGATGTTACACCTAACATTCGGTTATGATGAAAATTAACTACATTTCAATGCCTGTGTCCAGGGACTGGGACAGTCTAGGGACTGTGTTCAAACAGTCCCTAGACAAACATGTAGCCTAAAGCCTATGGTGTTGGAATGGGTTCAGGCCCTAACAGCGTTATTTTGGGAGAATGTAGGTGGATCTTTTCCCCATTCTCCTGTTCCTGTCCGTGTTGCCGCTGGATTGGCAGGTGTCAGTGTTTTTGTATATTTTAGTACATACAAATTTAATAAAAAAACTCTACTTCTTTTACATGCCTATTGAGTCTCAGTTTCTGTGTGTCATAAAACTAGATTTGTCTAACACTCAAATCCAAATTCTCAGTTTGACTTTACAGCGTGATTTAATCGCTTTGACCTCAACTGCCATAAGCTGAAGCAAACTTGTGCAAGCAGGGGCCAGATATGCAGCCTTGCTAGCATCACACACCCAAGAAGACCCATCATCAACCTCACTTCCAGTTTAAAGGTGTAGCTCAGTTCCATTTAAAGGTGTAGCTCAGTTTTTAAAGGTGTAGTTGCATTTTAAGTGTCGCTTAGTATAAAGATGTAGCTCAGTTGCATTTTAAAGGTGTCACTCAGTTTAAAGGTGTAGCTCAGATCCAGTTTAAAGGTGTAGCTCATGTTCATGTAGCTAGAGACTGATGGCTGATATGTAATTTGAATAAAGGTTTAACTCATTCTGTAAATCCATGCTTTACAGTAGGATGATAGTTTATATAAATGTCTTTAAGAAATCAATTGTACCTGATAACACTTTACTGGTCAAACACATTAGCAGTTAACAAATTGCCAAGAGATGTAGTATACGTAGCTCAGGAAATGATGCTATTTTTGTTACATTTCTGTTATATTTCTCAACAAATATGTACTGTATATTGTACTATGGACACAGGAGGCTGCTGAGGGGAGAACGGTTCATAATAATGGCCCGAACGGCGCAAATGGAATGACATCAAACATGGTGAAAAATCTTCTTACAGATTCAAAGGAATCCACTCTAGTTAAATGGCCTGTGGGACAAAAGAAAAATAATTAGCATTACTGTTACTTCAGCCATATGCTATGTTAAAGGCCCAGTGTCGACAAAAACGTGATTTTCATATACAGTGGGGCAAAAAAGTATTTAGACGTCCACCAATTGTGCAAGTTCTCCCATTTAAAAAGATGAGAGGCCTGTAATTTCCATCATAGGTACATTTCAACTATGATTGAGAAAAATAATCCAGAAAATCACATTGTAGGATTTTTTATGAATTTATTTGCAAATTATGGTGGAAAATAAGTATTTGGTCACCTACAAACAAGAAAGATTTCTGGCTCTAACAGACCTGTAACTTCTTAAGAGGCTTGTCTGTCCTCCACTCGTTACCTGTATTAATGGCACCTGTTTGAACTTGTTATCAGTATAAAAGACACCTGTCCACAACCTCAAACAGTCACACTCCAAACTCCACTATGGCCAAGACCAAAGAGCTGTCAAAGGACACCAGAAACAAAATTGTAGACCTGCACCAGGCTGGGAAGACTGAATTTGCAACAGGTAAGCAGCTTGGTTTGAAGAAATCAACTGTGGGAGCAATTATTAGGAAATGGAAGACATACAAGACCACTGATAATCTCCCTCGATCTGGGGCTCCACGCAAGATCTCACCCCGTGGGGTCAAAATGATCACAAGAACGGTGAGCAAAAATCCCAGAACCACACGGGGGGGACCTAGTGAATGACCTGCAGAGAGCTGGGACCAAAGTAACAAAGCCTACCATCAGTAACACACTACGCCAGGGACTCAAATCCTGCAGTGCCAGACGAGTCCCCCTGCTTAAGCCAGTACATGTCCAGGCCCATCTGAAGTTTGCGAGATAGCATTTGGATGATCCAGAAGAAGATTGGGAGAATGTCATATGGTCAGATGAAACCAAAATAGAACTTTTTGGTGAAAACTAAACTCGTCGTGTTTGGAGGACAAAGAATGCTGAGTTGCATCCAAAGAACAACATACCTACTGAGAAGCATGGGGGTGGAAACATCATGCTTTGGGGCTGTTTTTCTGCAAAGGGATCAGGACGACTGATCCGTGTAAAGGAAAGAATGAATGGGCCCATGTATCGTGAGATTTTGAGTGAAAACCTCCTTCCATCAGCGAGGGCATTGAAGATGAAACGTGACTGGGTCTTTCAGCATGACAATGATCCCAAACACACCGCCCGGGCAACGAAGGAGTGGCTTCGTAAGAAGCATTTCAAGGTCCTGGAGTGGCCTAGCCAGTCTCCAGATCTCAACCCCATAGAAAATCTTTGGAGGGAGTTGAAAGTCCGTGTTGCCCAGCAACAGCCCCAAATCATCACTGCTCTAGAGGAGATCTGCATGGAGGAATGGGCCAAAATACCAGCAACAGTGTGTGTTAAACCTTGTGAAGACTTACAGAAAACGTTTGACCTCTGTCATTGCCAACAAAGGGTATATAACAAAGTATTGAGATAAACTTTTGTTATTGACCAAATACTTATTTTCCACCATAATTTGCAAATAAATTCATAAAAAATCCTACAATGTGATTTTCTGGATTTTTTTCCCCCTCATTTTGTCTGTCATAGTTGAAGTGTACCTATGATGAAAATTACAGGCCTCATCTTTTGTGGGAGAACTTGCACAATTGGTGCTGACTAAATACTTTTTTGCCCCACTGTATACAGTACCAGTCGAAAGTTTGGACACCTACTCATTCAAGGGGGTTTCTTTATTTTTACAATTTTCTACATTGTAGAATAATAGTGAAGACGTCAAAACTATGAAATAACACATTGAATCATGTACTAACCAACAAAAGTATTAAACAAATCTAAATATATTTTATATTCTTCAAAGTAGCCACCCTTTGCATGCTCTTGGCATTCTCTCAACCAGCTTCATGAGGAATGCTTTTCCAACAGTCTTGAAGGAGTTCCCACATGCTGAGCACTTGTTGGCTGCTTTTCCTTCACTCTGCGGTCGTTGAGCAGATAAAAGTGCAAGACTGTAGGTTTACCTGAGGCACGGTGGGTAAAGTGAATCTGTCACACTGATATATTAAAGCATACCCAAATTTAGAATGCACTTCAAGCCAATCAGAATCGAATATTTAACAATACTGTAGTGTAATGCATGGTTAGATGATATGTCACAATCATTTGTGTCCCAAGTTACAGTAAACATGGGGTTAGAATAGAATACAGCAGAATAAAACAGAATATAATGCAGTAGAATAGAACAGAATGTGTGTGTGTGTGTGTGTGTGTGTGTGTGTGTGTGTGTGTGTGTGTGTGTGTGAGTGAGTGAGTGAGGGAGGACTTAATTTCTCCATTATAATGGCACCACATGTCAAATCCCATTTTCAGCATGGATGTAATTGTTGAACCACAGAGCATTTGGAGCAGCAGCCTGTGTAGTGCCTACCACAGGGGAGTAAAGAGATGAGGGGGAGAGACAATAGGCACAGTGTAGATCATCTAAGAGTAGAGTCACTTTACCAGGAAGTTAAAATAGCCAGTCAGCCAGCCATAGTTTACCAAGTGCCTTGAGGTCTCAAATGTCTCTGAAGGCTCCAAAATTATCATTGGCAGAGTTTGCAATCACAACAGGCTCACTGTAACTCAATCATCTAATTGCTACTGGTGAGCCTCCCCCTCCTCTCAAGCTGACGAGCTCTTTGATAAAGCTCTTGACTATCAGCTCCACTGAAATCGCTTCAAGATGTGGGCAGCAAGATGAGGCTCACTGACCCTGTTCACCCTGACACAACAATGCTAACAGATTTTATTAGACATTAGGAACCATGTACTACACAACTCTCCAAAGGTAGCCTAGAGGTACACATCAGCAGAGAAACCCATGGCTATACGCTCTGAACTTTTTCCTATGGGGTCAAAACAGGATAACTTATTTTATTTGACTGCTAAGAGAATACATTTTGATTGAGTTGTATATCATTCTGGTGCATCACGTATAAACATGTCCTTCTGGCTTCCCAGGTGGCGCAGTGGTCTAGCTCTGCTGTGCCACCAGAGGCTCTGTCGCAGCCGGCTGCGACCGGGAATCCCATGGGGTGATGCACAATTGGCCCAGTGTCGTCCGGGTTAGGGAGGGTGTGACCGGCAGGGATATCCTTGTCTCATCGTGCACTAGCGACTCCTGTGACAGGCAGGGCGCAGTGCACGCTGACCTGGTCGCTAGGTGTACGGTGTTTCCTCCGACACATTGGTGCGGCTGGCTTCCGGGTTGGATGTGGGCTGTGTTAAGAAGCAGTGCGGCTTGGTTGGGTTGTGTTTCGGAGGACGCATGGCTCTCGACCTTCGCCTCTCCCGAGTCTGTATGGGAGTTGCAGCGATGAGACAAGACAGTAACTACTAACAATTGGGGAGGAAAAGGGGTAAAAGTAAAATAATAAAAAAAACATTCTGTTGTCTCAGAATCTAATTGAGCTAGGGAACATTCAGATAAGATTTATCTGAACAGTATACAACATTAGAGGCAACTAAACACTAAGCTCCACAAAGAGACTATGTGTAATGCAAGATGTTTAGTCAGAGTGATGTTGGGGTTCCTCTTCTTGGTTTCTCTCATCAGCTACCACCCTCAGAAGAAGTTCGAATTGTTCTCATATTGCATGTGAATGGGTTCCGTTCCATCTGGGGGGACAAACAGAATGAACCTTTCTAGCGCAGGGGTTCCTCTAGCAGAACACCTCGACAACATTCCGCTGAAAAGGCAGCGCACGAAATTCAAATGTTTTTTTTAAATATTTAACTTTCACACATTAACAAGTCCAATACAGCAAATGAAAGATAAACATCTTGTTAATCTACCCATCGTGTCCGATTTCAAAAATGCTTTACAGCTAAAGCACAACATATGATTATGTTAGATCACCGCCAAGTCGAAAAAACATACAGACATTTTTCTAGCCAAAGATAGGAGTCTTAATCACTGACCTTTGATGATCTTCAGCAGATGACACTCATAGGACATCATGTTACACAATACATGTATGTTTTGTTCGATGATGTGCATATTTATATCCAAAAATCTCAGTTTACATTGGCGCGTTACGTGCGGTAATGTTTTGACTCCAAAACATCCAGTGATTTTGCAGAAATACTAATAATAAACATTGATAAAAGACACTAGTGTTATTCACATAATTAAAGATAGACTTCTCCTTAATGCAACCGCTGTGTCAGATTTCAAAAAAACTTTACGGAAAAAGCATAATCTGAGAATGGCGCTCAGAACCCAAAACAGCCAGAGGAATAGCCGCCATTTTGGAATCAACAAAGGTAGAAACAACACCATAAACATTCACTTACCTTTGATGATCTTCATCAGAAGGCACACCCAGGAATCCCAGTTCGACAGAAAATGACTGATTTGTTCCATAAAGTTCCATCATTTATGTCCAAATAGCCACTTGTTGTTAGCGTGTTCAGCCCAGTAATCCATCTTCATGAGGTGCGAGCATTTAATCCAGACAAAAACTCGAAAGGTTCCGTTACAGTCCTTTAGAAACATGTCAAACGATGTATGGAATCACTCGTTAGGATGTTTTTAACATAAAACAATAATGTTCCAACCGGAGAATTCCTTTTGTCTTCAGAAAAAGCACTGGAACGCGGAGTAACTCTGTCAGGAGCGTCCGTCATGAGACCGAGGCACTATGCCAGACCACTGACTCAAACAGGTCTCATGAGCCCCTCCTTCATAGTAGAATCCTCATTCAAGTTTCAAAAGACGGTTGACATCTAGTGGTGGAAGCCCTAGGAAGTGCAACCTCATCCATATCTCAATGTGTACTCGGTAGGTCAAGCTTTGAAAACTACAAACCTCAGATGTCCCACTTCCTGGTTGGATTTTTCTCAGGTTTTCACCTGCCATATGAGTTCTGTTATACTCACAGACATAATTCAAACAGTTTTAGAAACGTCAGAGTGTTTTCTATCCAATGCTAATAATAATATGCATATATTAGCATCTGGGACATAGTAGGAGGCAGTTCACTCTGGGCACGCTATTCATCCAAAAGTGAAAATGCTGCCCCCTATCCCAAAAAGGTTCAATTGTACTGTTCAGCTAATATTACATTGTAAAATATAAATTCATACATGGTAGGTAAAGTAACTGAAAGCCACCCTACCTGTCATAATTGATAAACACAAAGTTAATTTCACAAATCAAATCAAATCAGATTTTATTAGTCACATGCGCCAAATACAACAGATATTACAGTGAAATGCTTACTTACGAGCCCCTAACGTACAATGCAATTTAAAAAATATGGATAAGAATAAGAAATGAATGTAATTAAAGAGCAGCAGTAAAATAACAATAATAAGACTATATACAGGGGGGTACCAGTACAGTGTCAATATGCGGGGGCACAGGTTGAGATTGAGGTAATAGTTGAGGTAATTTGAGGTAATATGTACATACATGTAGGTAGAGTTAGTAAAGTGACTATGCATAGATGATTACAACAGAGAGATGCAGCGGTGTAAAAGAGGGTGAGGGGGGCATTGCAAATAGTCTGGGTAGCCATTTGATTAGGTGTTCAGGAGTCTTATGGCTTAGGGGTAGAAGCTGTTTAGAAGCCTCTTGGACCTAAACTTGGCGCTCTGGTACCGCTCTGTTCTTTCGGCACCGACAGAGATGGCCGCCTCGCTTCGCGTTCCTAGGAAACCATGCAGTTTTTTGTTTTTTTGACGTGTTATTTCTTACATTAGTACCCCAGGTCATCTTAGGTTTCATTACATACAGTCGAGAAGAACTACTGTATATAAGATCAGCGTCAACTCACCATCAGTACGACCAAGAATATGTTTTTCGCGACGCGGATCCTGTGTTCTGCCTTACAAACAGGACAACGGAATGGATCGCTTGCAGCGACCCAAAAAAACGACTCCGAAAAAGAGGGAAACGAGGCGGTCTTCTGGACAAACTACGGAGACAGGCACAACATGCACCACTCCCTAGCATTCTTCTTGCTAATGTCCAGTCTCTTGACAACAAGGTTGATGAAATCCGAGCAAGGGTAGCATTCCAGAGGGACATCAGAGACTGTAACGTTCTGTGCTTCACAGAAACATGGCTCACTGGAGAGACGCTATCCGAAGCGGTGCAGCCAACGGGTTTCTCCACGCATATGCCTTATGGCTAACGAGACATGGTGCGATGAAAGAAACATACAGGAACTCAAATCCTTCTGTTCACCTGATTTAGAATTCCTCACAATCAAATGTAGACCGCATTATCTACCAAGAGAATTCTCTTCGATTATAATCACAGCCGTATATATCCCCCCCAAGCAGACACATCGATGGCTCTGAACAAACTTTATTTAACTCTTTGCAAACTGGAAACCATTTATCCGGAGGCTGCATTCATTGTTGCTGGGGATTTTAACAAGGCTAATCTGAAAACAAGACTCCCTAAATTTTATCAGCATATCGATTGCGCAACCAGGGGTGGAAAAACCTTGGATCACTGTTACTCTAACTTCCGCAACGCATATAAGGCCCTGCCCCGCCCCCCTTTCGGAAAAGCTGACCACGACTCCATTTTGCTGATACCTGCCTACAAACAAAAACTAAAACAAGAAGCTCCCACACTGAGGTCTGTCCAACGCTGGTCCGACCAAGCTGACTCCACACTCCAAGACTGCTTCCATCACGTGGACTGGGACATGTTTCGTATTGCGTCAGATAACAACATTGAAACGAATACGCTGATTTGGTGTGCAAAAGTTCATTAGAACGTGCGTTGAAGATGTCGTTCCCATAGCAACAATTAAAACATTCCCTAACCAGAAACCGTGGATTGATGGCAGCATTCAAGCCAAGGAATATGCAATGAAATCTTTTCCCTTTTTAAAGCTGTGAAACTGAAAGCGCAAACCACTGCTTTTAATCAGGGCAAGTTGTCTGGTAACATGACCGAGTACAAACAGTGCAGCTATTCCCTCCGCAAGGCTATCAAACAAGCTAAGCGTCAGTACAGAAAGTTAATTTTTTGCGACGAGCTACTGCTCGGTGCGTCACAAAGTAGAATCTCAATTCAACGGCTCAGACACAAGAGGCATGTGGCAGGGTCTACAGTCAATCACGGACTACAGGAAGAAATCCAGCCCAGTCACGGACCAGGATGTTTTGCTCCCAGGCAGACTAAATAACTTTTTTGCCAGCTTTGAGGACAATACAGTGCCACTGACACGGCCTGCAACGGAAACATGCGGTCTCTCCTTCACTGCAGCCGAGGTGAGTAAAACATTTAAATGTGTTAACCCTCGCAAGGCTGCAGGCCCAGACGGCATCCCCAGCCGCGCCCTCAGAGCATGCGCAGACCAGCTGGCTGGTGTGTTTACGGACATATTCAATCAATCCCTATACCAGTCTGCTGTTCCCACATGCTTCAAGAGGGCCACCATTGTTCCTGTTCCCAAGAAAGCTAAGGTAACTGAGCTAAACGACTACCGCCCCGATGGACTCACTTCCGTCATCATGAAGTGCTTTGAGAGACTAGTCAAGGACCATATCACCTCCACCCTACCTGACACCCTAGACCCACTCCAATTTGCTTACCGCCCAAATAGGTCCACAGACGATGCAATCTCAACCACACTGTACACTGCCCTAACCCATCTGGACAAGAGGAATACCTATGTGAGAATGCTGTTCATCGACTACAGCTCGGCATTAAACACCATAGTACCCTCCAAGCTCGTCATCAAGCTCGAGACCCTGGGTCTCGACCCCGCCCTGTGCAACTGGGTACTGGACTTCCTGACGGACGGCCCCCAGGTGGTGAGGGTAGGTAACAACATCTCCTCCCTGATGTTCCTCAACACTGGGGCCCCACAAGGGTGCGTTCTGAGCCCTCTCCTGTACTCCCTGTTCACCCACGACTGCGTGGCCACGCACGCCTCCAACTCAATCATCAAGTTTGTGGACGACACAACAGTGGTAGGCTTGATTACCAACAACGACGAGACGGCCTACATGGGGGAGGTGAGGGCCCTCGGAATGTGGTGTCAGGAAAATAACCTCACACTCAACGTCAACAAAACTAAGGAGATGATTGTGGACTTCAGGAAACAGCAGAGGGAACACCCCGCTATCCACATCGATGGAACAGTAGTGGAGAGAGTAGCAAGTTTTAAGTTCCTCGGCATACACATCACAGACAAACTGAATTGGTCCACTCACACAGACAGCATCGTGAAGAAGGCGCAGCAGCGCCTCTTCAACCTCAGGAGGCTGAAGAAATTCGGCTTGTCACCAAAAGCACTCACAAACTTCTACAGATGCACAATCGAGAGCATCCTGGCGGGCTGTATCACCACCTGGTACGGCAACTGCTCCGCCCTCAACCGCAAGGCTCTCCAGAGGGTAGTGAGGTCTGCACAACGCATAACCGGGGGCAAACTACCTGCCCTCCAGGACACCTACACCACCTGATGTTACAGGAAGGCCATAAAGATCATCAAGGACATCAACCACCCGAGCCACTGCCTGTTCACCCCGCTATCATCCAGAAGGCGAGGTCAGTACAGGTGCATCAAAGCTGGGACCGAGAGACTGAAAAACAGCTTCTATCTCAAGGCCATCAGACTGTTAAACAGCCACCACTAACATTGAGTGGCTGCTGCCAACACACGACACTGACTCAACTCCAGCCACTTTAATAATGGGAATTGATGGGAAATGATGTAAATATATCACTAGCCACTTTAAACAATGCTACCTTATATAATGTTTACATATCCTACATTATTCATCTCATATGCATACGTATATACTGTACTCTATATCATCGACTGCATCCTTATGTAATAAATGTTTTACTAGCCACTTTAACTATGCCACTTTGTTTACATACTCATCTCATATGTATATACTGTACTCGATACCATCTACTGTATCTTGCCTATGCTGCTCTGTACCATCACTCATTCATATATCCTTATGTACATATTCTTTATCCCCTTACACTGTGTATAAGACAGTAGTTTAGGAATTGTTAGTTAGATTACTTGTTGGTTATTACTGCATTGTCGGAACTAGAAGCACAAGCATTTCGCTACACTCGCATTAACATCTGCTAACCATGTGTATGTGACAAATAAAATTTGATTTTGATTTTTGATTTTTTGATTTTGAGTAGCAGAAATAACAGTCTATGTCTAGGGTGGCTGGAGTCTTTGACAATTTTTAGGGTCTTCCTCTGACACTGCCTGGTATAGAGGTCCTGTTCGTACTACCCTCTGTAGTGCCTTGCGGTCGGAGGCAGAGCAGTTGCCATACCAGGCAGTGATGCAACCAGTCAGGATGCTCTCGATGGTGCAGCTGTAGAACCTTTTAAGGATCTGATGCCAAATATTTTCAGTCTCCTGAGGGGGAATAGGTTTTGTCATACCCACTTCACAAATGTCTTGGTGTGCTTGGACCATGTTATTTTTTTGGTGATGAGGACACCAAGGAACTTGAAGCTCTCAACCTGCTCCACTGCAGTCCCGACGATGAGAATGGAGGCGTGCTCTATCCTCTTTTTCCTGTAGTCCACAATCATCTGCTTTGTCTTGATCACTTTGAGGGAGAGGTTGTTGTCCTGGCACCACACGGCCAGGTCTCTGACCTCCTCCCTATAGGCTGTCTCGTCGTTGCCGGTGACTATGTCCACTACTGTTGTGTCATCGGCAACCTTAATGATGGTGTTGGAGTCGTGCCTGGCCGTGCAGTCATGAGTGAACAGGGTGTATAGGAGGGGACTGAGCACGCACCTCTGAGGGGCCCCTGTGTTGAGGATCAGCGTGGTGCATGTGTTGTTACCTACCCTTACGACCTTGGGGCGGCCCGTCAGGAAGTCCAGGATCCAGTTGCAGAGCGAGGTGTTTTGTTTCAGGGTCCTTAGCTTATTGAGGGCACTATGGTGTTGAACACTGAGCTGTAGTCAATGAATAGCATTCTCACATAGGTGTTCCTTTTGTCCAGGTAGGAAAGGGCCGTGTGTAGTGCAATAGAAATTGCATCATCTGTGGATCTGTTGGGGCGATATGCAAATTGGAGTGGGTCTAGGGTTTCTGGGATAATGGTGTTGATGTGAGCCATGACCAGCCTTTCAAAGCACTTCATGGCTCCAGACGTGAGTGCTTCGGGTCGGTAGTCATTTAGGCAGATTACCTTAGTGTTCTTGGGCACAGGGACTATGGTGGTCTGCTTAAAACATGTTGGTATTACAGACTCGGACAGGGAGAGGTTGAAAATGTCAGTGAAGACACTTGCCAGTTGGTCAGCGCATGCTCACCATAATAATCCATCTGGCCCTGCGACCTTAAAGGTCTTACTCACATCGGCTGCGGAGAGCGTGATCACACAGTCTTCCAGAACAGCTGATTCTCTCATGCATGTTTCAGTGTTATTTGCCTTGAAGCGAGCATAGAAGTAATCTGGTAGGCTCGTGTCACTGGGCAGCTCGCGGCGGTGCTTCCCTTTGGAGTCTGTAATGGTTTGCAAGCCCTGCCACATCCGACGAGCGTCAGAGCCGGTGTAGGACGATTCAATCTTAGTCCTGTATTGACACTTTTCCTGTTTGATGGTTCGTCGGAGTGCATAGCGGGATATCTTATAAGCTTCCGGGTTAGAGTCCCGCTCCTTGAAAGCGGCAGCTCTAGCCTTTAGCTCAGTGTAGATGTTGCCTGTAATCCATGGTTTCTGGTTAGGGTTTGTACGTACGGTCACTGTGGGTACGACGTCATCGATGCACTTATTGATGAAGCCAATGACTGATGTGGTGTACTCCTCAATGCCATTGGAGGAATCCCGGAACATATTCCAGTCTGTGCTAGCAAAACAGTCCTGTAGCTTAGCGTCTGCTTCATCTGACCACTTTTTATTGATCTCGTCACTGGTGCTTCCTGCTTTAATTTTTGCTTGTAAGCAGGAATCAGGAGGATAGAATTATGGTCAGATTTGCCAAATGGAGGACGAGGGAGAGCTTTGAATGTGTCTCTGTGTGTGGAGTAAAGGTGGTCCAGAGTTTTTTCCCTCTGGTTGCACATTTAACATGCAGATAGAAATTTGGTGCAACGGATTTAAGTTTCCCTGCATTAAAGTCCCCGGCTACTTGGAGTGCCGCCTCTGGGTGAGCGTTTTTCTTGTTTGCTTATGGCGGAATACAGCTAATTCAATGCTGTCTTAGTGCCAGCCTCTGACTGTGGTGGTATGTAAACAGCTACGAAAAATACAAATGAAAACTCTCTAGGTAGATAGTGTGGTCTACAGCTTATCATGAGACACTCTACCTCAGGCGAGCAATAGCTCGAGACTTCCTTAGATATCGTGCACCAGCTGTTATTTACAAAAATACACAGTCCTCCGCCCCTTGTCTTACCAGACGCCGCTGTTCTATCCTGCCGGTGCAGCATGTAACCAGCCAATACTTTTGACAGGGCCCTGGTCAAAAGAAGTGCACTATAACGGCAATAGCGTCATATTTGTGAATCAGACAAAGGGATGCAGGGGACATTTTCCATGTTTACCTGTGTGCCTCATCTCCAATCTCCATTGTGGAGAAGCCCTAAAGTTTGCCTGGAGACAGCAATTAAAGTTTACATAGGCTGAGTTGTAGATCACACACCAAGATAAAGGTAGTGGTTATCCAGGAAAATGAGATATGACATAATGAGACGTAACAACAATAGAGTTCAGCATACTTGACAGTCCTAAGCAAACAGCTGGAGGCAGGGCTTTCTCCTAGAGCTCAATTTTTATGGAATGGTCTGCTTACCCATGTGAGAGACACAGACTCGGTCTCCACCTTTAAGTCTTTATTGAAGACTCATCTCTTCGGTAGGTTCTATGATTGAGTGTAGTCTGGCCCAGGAGTGTGAAGGTGAACGGAAAGGCACTGGAGCAACGAACCGCCCTTGCTGTCTCTGCCTAGCCGGTTCCCCTCTCTCCACTGGTATCCTATTACAGGGGCTGAGTCACTGGCTTACTGGTGCTCTTCCATGCAGTCCCTAGGAGGGGTTTGTCACTTGAGTGGGTTGAGTCACTGACGTGGTCTTCCTGTCTGGGTTGGTGCCCCCCCTTGGGTTGTGCCGTGGCGGAGATCTTTGTGTGCTATATTCGGCCTTGTCTCAGGATGGTAAGTTGGTGGTTGAAGATATCCCTCTAGTTGTGTGGGGGCTGTGATTTGGCAAAGTGGGCGGGGTTATATCCTGCCTGTTTGGCCCTGTCCGGGGATATCATCGGATGGGGTCACCTCCTGTCTCAGGGGCGAGGGTCAGTCTGTTATATCTGGAGTATTTCTCCAGTGTCCTGTGTGAATTTAAGTATGCTCTCTCTAATCCTCTTTCTATCTTTCTTTCTCTCTCTCGGGGGACCTGAGCCCTAGCACCATGCCTCAGGACTGTCGAAACGTTGGTATTAAATTTTTGCATCTGAGCTCCTAGAGTGTGCGGCTCTCTTTTATTTCTATGCCTCAGGACTACCTGGCATGATGACTCCTTGCTGTCCCCAGTCCACCTGGCCGTGATGCTGCTCCAGTTTCAACTGTTCTACCTGCGGCTATGGAACCCTGACCTGTTCACCGGACGTGCTACCTGTCCCAGATCTGCTGTTTTCAACTCTCTAGAGACAGCAGGAGCGGTAGAGATACTCTCAATGATCGGCTATGAAAAGCCAACTAACATTTACTCCTGAGGTGCTGACCTGTTGCACCCTCAACAACTACTGTGATAACTATTATTTGACCATGCTGGTAATTTATGAACATTTGAACATATTGGCCATGTTCTGTTATGATCTCCACCCGGCACAGCCAGAAGCCCCTCTCATAGCCTGGTTCCTCTCTAGGTTTCTTCCTAGGTTTTGGCCTTTCTAGGGAGTTTTTCCTAGCCACCGTGCTTCTACACTTGCATTGCTTGCTGTTTGGGGTTTTAGGCTGGGTTTCTGTACAGCACTTTGAGATATCAGCTGATGTAAGAAGGGCTATATAAATACATTTGATTTGATTTGGATTTGATTTGAAAGGAAGAGACAATGGAGTTCAGGCTACTTGACCGGAAGAGATAATGGAGTTCAGCTTCCTTGACAGGAAGAGATAATAGAGTTCAGCTTCCTTGACAGGAAGAGATAATAGAGTTCAGCTTCCTTGACAGGAAGAGATAAGAGTTCAGCTTCCTTGACAGGAAGAGATAATAGAGTTCAGCTTCCTTGACAGGAAGAGATAAGAGTTCAGCTTCCTTGACAGGAAGAGATAATAGAGTTCAGCTTCCTTGACAGGAAGAGATAATAGAGTTCAGCATACCTGACAGGAAGAGATAATAGAGTTCAGCCTACTTGACAGGAAGAAACAATAGAGTTCAGACTACTTGATGGGAAGAGATATTAGAGTTCAGCATACCTGACCGGAAGAGACAATAGAGTTCAGCCTACTTGACGGGAAGAGATAATAGAGTTCAGCCTACTTGACAGGAAGAAACAATAGAGTTCAGACTACTTGATGGGAAGAGATATTAGAGTTCAGCATACCTGACAGGAAGAGACAATAGAGTTCAGCCTACTTGACGGGAAGAGATAATAGAGTTCAGCCTACTTCACAGGAAGAAACAATAGAGTTCAGACTACTTGATGGGAAGAGATATTAGAGTTCAGCATACCTGACAGGAAGAGACAATAGAGTTCAGCCTACTTGACGGGAAGAGATAATAGAGTTCAGCCTACTTGACAGGAAGAAACAATAGAGTTATTAGAGAGATATTAGAGATATTAGAGTTCAGTATAACTGATAGGAAGAGATAAGAGTTCAGCATACTTGACAGGAAGGGATGTTGCCTAAAATTAACAGGGAAAGGTGGCAAATTGCCTGAGTGAATTTACAAATGCACCATGGGAATAAATAGATGACTTTCTCCTAATGCAATCTCAAATCTCAGTGTGTTGTTCAAATATTCCTCCAAAATGAATGCATTTCATTGCTACATTTTTTCGCTCCAGCCTCCATCACCTGACCAAAATGACGTACACTAATGGAGAATCCCAATTGGGCAAAAGTCTGTCCTCTCATCAACTCCTCCGTCCTCCTCTCCTCAGTAACTAGTAACCTGGATACCGATAAGTAGTCGAGTGGTCAAGGAGAGCGTAAATTCATTAGTAGGTGAACAAAGGAGTGTCCTCTCCTCGATAGCCTCCTCGCACCGAATAAGCACAAGAGTATCCTCTCGGCTCTCTATCTCAGAATCGTTTTGAAATCCACCATATCTCCTTTGAATCCTTTTATCTTGCACAACTAGTTTAATTAGTGTTTATAACTTTACAAATTATTTTGGGATTCCACTCCTGTAAAGGTCATTTGCCTGATGACGTGCAAGTGGAGAAGGAGAGTCATTTCATATAAGCGCATTTGTTTCCATGTTTCCTTTCCTTGGCTCCTCGATTACCTTGGACCTTTTTCAAAGTGTCGAGGAGAGGACAGAGAGGAGGTGAACAAAACCAATTGGGATTCTCCCTAAGTCAAATTTGAAAAAGATACTCATTGCCACAGACGTTAATTCAGTGTCTATTCCACGTTGGTTCAACGTCATTCTGTTGAAATGGCGTGGGAAAAAACGTTGATTCAACCAGTTTGTGCCCAGTTGGTAAGGAGATATTTAATTGGGCAAAAGTCTGTATCAGTATCAGCTAACAACATCATACGTTAGAGCAATCTGGTTCCCGACAGATGATTATGTACAACACAACCATTAGTAGATGCATGCAACTTCCGAGCATGGGAACATGACCATCATGTGGTCAGCTGATACGTAAAATACCTAGCCAGGGGTTGTAAGATCTTGCATGGGTCAGCAACGCCTGGGCAGAGGAACGCGCCCGTAGAGTCTAATTTCATACAGAGTGCATTTGTTTCCCCATTTCCTCTCCTCGCCTCCGGTCCTAGATTACCTTTGACCTTTTTCTAAAGCAGGCGAGGAGAAGACGGAAGAGAGGCGATAGGAGT
The DNA here is from genome assembly GCF_036934945.1 of Oncorhynchus masou masou. Classification (NCBI taxonomy): domain Eukaryota; kingdom Metazoa; phylum Chordata; class Actinopteri; order Salmoniformes; family Salmonidae; genus Oncorhynchus; species Oncorhynchus masou. Next base: position 34,172,204 of record NC_088243.1, on the reverse strand, counting down.
TGAGCAAAACCAATTGAGATTCTCCCATAGATTTTATGGGTTGCAATGAGAAACATCATCAATCACACGACTATTTGAAGGGAAAGAAAAAGATCATGGCAACAGACTTGAAACAACATTGCTGGATAAAGAGAACGAAGTAGCATCAAAAGTTCTCAATATCACTCTGTACTACAGATAAATAGTGTAAGTTATTTCTTAACAAAATGAAGTATCCTATAATATGCCTACCCATATGTCAGGAATGGTCCATACAATGACTTTGTATTTAAACCAACTGGGCTCACTCTCTAGTCTCCAGCCAAGGTTTACACCCATTCCAGTGTTACTCATGATGTAGGCCTAAGGCTTGGCAGTCCATCAAAATGAGTTAAAAGATTTGCGAGAGCCCAGATACAGGCAGGTTTGCATGTATATATTGTATAAATTCAGGTAATAACTCCAGATGTAGCCCCCAGTGGTCGTGAGATGGTCATGAATTGAGTAAGCCTTTTTTCAAGTGATCAATTTCTTATATAATGCATAATGGCTCCCTCCTCTGGACACATGCTGAACAACATCATTAAACCCCATCATTGCCTTGTCACCAGGTGTCGCTCTATACAAGAGGATAGTCAGGTCAGGGGCCTGTAGCCCCAGAGAAGCACAGGTTCAATCGGGATTCCATACGGCGAAACACTCCCAACAACGCATTGCTCTAACAAAATACTGTATGTAATTGATATCATTTCAATAAAGATTTTGATCTCTCAAACTGAGGTGGTGGAACAGGGTTATAATCCGTGGTGGGAAAAGTACTCAATTGTAAAAGTAAAGATAATTAGCTCAACAGAGAAATACTCATGTAAAAATGAAAATCACCTAGTAAAATACTACCTGAGTAAAAGTCTAATAGTATCTGGTTTTAAATGCACTTAAGTACAGTGATGTAAAAAGTACTATATTAAAAGTTCAAAGTAAATTCTATTAATCAAATTCCTTATATCAAGCTAACCAGATTGCACAATTTTCCAACACTCAGACATAATTTACAAGCGCTGTATTTGTGTTTAAGTGATTCTGCCAAATCAGAGGCAGAAGGGTTGACAATGCGTTATATTAATAGCTGTGTGAATAGAATCATATTGCTGCCCTGCCTGAACTTTTGGGTGTCAGGGAAAATGTATGAGTAAAGAGTACATATTTTCTGTAGGAATGTAGTGGAGTATAAGTTGTCAAAAATATAAATAGTAAATAAGTACAGATATCCCCCACCCCCCCCAAAAAAACTACTTAAGTACTCAAAGTACATTTTACTGAATGACTTTAATAAGAAGATGGCACTGATAGACATGGCAGCTCTGTTTCTAGCTCCTACACCACTGGTTGTAATGTCCTTTATTATGTTTTTCATCTTTAGCTAAATAATATGCCTCTGTGAGGATGGCTTATATTGCACACAATATATATAGTTATATATTGTGAATATATGTATGTTTCATGACACATTAAATGACTGAAATGTATATATTTTTCCACACAGCAGATATTACAATTGACCCTCTTCACGTACCCTTTGTCTATGCACTTACACAAGCACGTTTTTGATGACCTTTTTATTTTCTCGTGTGTATTTCTTTTATATGACTTAGTATTACTGCATTGTTGAGGAGGACTTGCAAGTAAGCATTTCACGTGACAAAAACCCATTCATTTTTTTCATGTAACAAAGGATCATGGAGATGGACGTCTGTCTTCGCGACGTCCTCATGTCTGCTTGTATTTGTAATAGACCAGCTTTGCTCAAGAGATTCACTGCACTTATCGTCTTCTTCTCATTTCCTTCTCCATGCCAGGTGTCCACCGGTATAAGACCAGACAAGCAAACAAACAACACAACAGCAAACCACCTCACAGACAAGATTTGTCTGGGCTTTGGGAGAGATGCCAAGAGATGTTGTTTGCACCATGGGCCAGTTCCATTTCAGTGTGATGACAGAGGAACCCTCTCAGGACAGGACAGGCCTTGAGTGACTTCTGGGTGATACAACTGCCTCAACTATATCACAGAGCACCACGAGCCCCAATACACTTTGTTATAGCCCTAGTCTTTATCTAAGCTAATCAGAAATATCTTTAAGAGGATAGTAGCATTTCACTGCCATTCAGAAGTCTTCCTCTCAGGACAGACTGTGTTGTAGCTCTAGCATCCTTCCATCCTGCCACGCGCCATCTGATTAGCCAGTCCATTAACGACATAGTGTGAAGAAACTTGAAACACTCAAATACTTGTTTAAAAAATGTGTTGGATATAGAGTCTATTATAAACCATCCAAAATATACTAAGGCACCCTTACCAGACAGCCTAGGAAACCAAAGAGCACCTAACCATATGAACTACTAGTACTCTGATATCACAAACATGTTTTAAGTTGGTTAGATTCCATGAGACATTGTATAAACCGACAAATAAACGGACATAGCTACCATGCTTATTTCAAAGTTGTAGTTATGTAGTCTTTGAACATTCCCTATGTGTTTGTTTATTCTGTCCTTCCTGGAGGACAAAAGTCCATGTCTCCAATCTCTAATGCAATCTCACAGCCTACAGTATTTATTTCCCCCATCTTTTTCCCACATTAAGGCCCAGGTGAGAATTGAAAGCAACGACTCGGGTCATTTACACCTTTGCGTATGTGTATTAGGGACAAAGGTGTTTTAAAAATGGCAAGTGGCTGACAAGATCAATTTTCAATTCCTCTGTCTCTTTACCAGTCATGGCAGTAGCATACTGTAAGTGGCCATTTTCCCTAAAGGCTAATAAAGTAGCATGTAAGTTAGAGAAGAGATAATCAATTAGGATTCATAACATGGGTTTGTCACTAAAGTCAGGTTTCCACTATGCAATGCCAGAAGCAATATCTTACCATTGGAGTCAGAAGAATGCAAAAGAACGCAAAAGAGTGCACGTCCAGGTTTACTTCTTGATATACTACAGTATCATGACTGTGGAGGATGACACCAGTTTAATGTCTATTATGATTTTGAGATGACTGCAGGAAATAATGTCAGGAAGGATTTCCTCAATGGTAGTAAATGCAGATGAAGTATATTGGAGTGTTAGATTTGCTGAGCCCAGCTGTGGCTGAAGGTTTCCCATGACCTTGCAGGGCTGCTGTGAGGGCCACACATATACCCTCCTGCAAGCAGGCACAATACGCAACCCCTGAAAGGGATGGCCATTGAACTCTCAGGCAAGTGGCAATATTTGCTCACCTGAAATACACACATCTTGCCAATTGGTGTCGGGGTGGGGAAGGGAAGGGCCCCTGGTACAGCTGCGGCCTGGAGAAAGGGCAGAGCAGGAAGTTTTGTGGGGGGCTCCCCTGCTGAGCGGCTGTTTAGCAGTGGCAGACCCATTGTGTTTTATGTGAGGCAGGGCCATATTTGTTCCAAGCTGCAGGAGGCTGATGAGGTGCTAATCTGTTGAGTGGCCGTGTCATTGGGCCTCCTTTGCCAATGGCCTGTTAGCTGTCAGGGCCTGTATAAAAGGCCACATTTACGGGCTCCACAAGACTCTGCCAAGGGTGTTCATGGGTAAGCAAACACAGATTGGACACTTATGTTGCTGGGTCGGCAGGGAGGCTTTATCGCCGAGCTCCTGGAGTGACTCGTAGGGAGATCTCTTTGAGCCCTCTTCATTACATAGCCGGCCCCCGCAATGTTCCTCAGTAAACACTACAAAAGACCCATATACACATCTACATATGGATTGCTACCGGAAAATACAGGAAGGATGCTGGACTACTCCTGAACACACAGTACCAGTCAAAAGTTAACACACCTACACATTACAGGTTTTTTCTTCAGTTTTTCTGTTTTCTACATTGTAGAATAATAGTGAAAACTATGAAATAACATATATGGAATGATGTAGTAACCCAAAAAGTTTTTAAAAATCAAAATACTGTATATTTTATAGTTGAGATTCTTCACCCTTTGCCTTGATGACAGCTTTGCACACTATTGGCATTCTCTTAGCATTCTCTCAAACAGCTTCATGAGGTAGTCAGCTGGAATGCATTTCCATTAACAGGTGTGTTTTGTTAAAAGTTAAATTGTGGAATTTCTTTCCTTCTTAATGCGTTTGAGGCAATCAGTTGTGTTGTGACAAGGTGAGGGTGGTATACAGAAGATAGCCCTATTTGGTAAAATACCAAGTTCATGTTATGGCAAGAACAGCTCAAATAAACAAAGAGAAATGACAGTCCATCATAACTTTAAGACATGAAGGTCAGTCAATATGGAAAATGTCAAGAACTTTGAAAGTTTCTTCAAGTGCATTCGCAAAAACCATCAAGCGCTATGATGAAACTGGCTCTCGTGAGGACCACCACAGGAAAGGAAGGCCCAGAGTTACCTCTGCTGTAGAGGTTAAGTTCATTAGAGTTACCAGCCTCAGAAATTGCAGCCCAAATAAATGCTTCACAGAGTTCAAGTAACAGACGCATCTCAATATCAACTGTTCAGAGGAGACCGTGTGAATCAGGCTTCATGGTCGAATTACGGCAAAGAAACCACAACTAAAGGACACCAATAAGAAGAAGAGTCTTGTTTGGGCCAAGAAACACAAGCAATGGACATTAGACTGGTGGAAATCTGTCCTTTAGTCTAATGAGTACAAATTTGAGATTTTTGGTTCTAACCACCATGTCTTTGTGTCTTCCCACTGTGAAGCATGGAAGAGGAGGTGCGGAAGTGCTTTGCTGGTGACACTGTCTGTGATTTTATTTAGAATTCAAGGCACACTTAACGAGCATGGCTACCACCATCCCATCTGGATTTCACTTTTTTCAATTTTTATTTAACTAGGCAAGTCAGTTAAGAACAAATTCTTATTTACAATTACGGCCTAACCTCAGCCAAACCTGGATGACGCTGGGCCAATTGTGCGCTGCCCTATGGTACTCCCAATCACAGCCAGATGTGATACAGCCTGGAATCGAACCAGGGACTGTAATGACACTTCTTGCACTGAGATGCAGTGCCTTAGACTGCTGCACCACTTGGGTGTGGGACTATGACTTGTTTTTCAACAGGACAATGACCCAAAACACACCAAGAAGGAGAGTGATGGAGTGCTACTTTGAAGAATCTAAAATCTAAAATATATTTTGATTTGTTGAACACTTTTTTTGGTTACTACATGATTCCATATGTGTTATTATATAGTATTCATTTCCTCACTATTATTCCACAATGTAGAGTAAAAATAAAGAAAAACCCTTGAATGAGTAGGTGTGTCCAAACTTTTGACTAGTACTGTATATCATCTTTTCATTTCACCTTATTCTGTTAACTCACGCACATGACTTATACACAGAGGTAGCCCGGTGTGGCTGTAGAAATGCATTTCTGCCTCTGAGGTAGTGGGATCTAGTGGGGGGCCAAATGAAAGGCTCTGCCTCTCTGGTGGCAGGCTCAGGTCAGCCGTGGCTGTGTCATAGATAATCCCAAACATGACGTTTTCCATCAGCCTGGAATAGAGAGAGGACAGATGCAGATATGGGACTGGTGGAAATGGTCAAATGCCATCAGATGTATAACCAAATATTTTCTAAAGGCCCTGATGTTTCTCAGCTTCAGCTCAATGGATTTCAAGATCTCAAGTCGCTGTGATGATTACAATAATCTTTTATGTTTCAGACTATCAAAATGTCTGCATGTGGTGAATCATATGATCCCCAACTATTCCCTATGCATGTATGTAGGTGTTAGCGGCTTTTGGAGAAATCCCTTGATAATGTTTACCATTAGATGGGCCATTAACTGTTGGATTCATTTCCAATCAGCCCTCCTGGTTGGTGCCTGTTTTCTGAGACCATGTCAGGTGAGTGCGAAGGACATTAGCTGACTGATTATCAGGGTTGGTTGGAGTGACATTAGACACAGTTCTTCCCTTGGGATCACACCAAGTTAATTAGCATAGCACTACTTTGCCTCATGTGTAATTGCCTTCTGTCTGTGATTAAATGTGTATTGACATTGCAGTTCACTTCTAATGAATAACAATGGATAATTGGGCAATATTAAATATTTTGCCCAATACACATCCGTTCAGATGGTTTAACATAACATAACCAGACCTGGAGCACTATGCAAATGTGTTGTGTCCAAGCTACTGTACAATATGTTAGCAAAAATAGAGGCTCATAGACAAAGATAAGAATTGTTCAGTAACTAACTTCACAAATAATGCTCCCCACATTATACACTGAGTGTACAAAACATTAGGAACACCTGCTCTTTCCATGACATAGACTGACCAGGTGAATTCAGGTGAAAAATATGATCCCTTATTGATGTCACCTGTTAAATCCACTTCAATCAGTGTAGATGAAGGGGAGGAGACAGGTTAAAGAAGGATTGTTAAGCCTTGAGACAAATCAGACTTGGATTGTGTATGTGTGCTTTCGACACCTTGTAGAGTCCATGCCCCGATGAATTGAGGCTGTTCTGAGAGGATAGGGGGGTGCAACTCACTATTAGGAAGGTGTTCCTAATGTTTTGTACACTCTTTGTAGTTCTTGTTGTATTATGTCCTTGTATTACTGTAAGTCCTTTTCTCTTAACCTTTTTGTGATGCCATCTGATGTTAGCCACTCTCAAGATGTTGGGTCCCATGATATCTCCTCCTGTGGTCCACTGGGTAGACAAACACCAAGTTGGATCGATACAGATCATCACTCAGCTTAGGCCTCCTTTCTACATGACAAGAGAAAAGTAGCACAAATGAAATTGCCAGGCCCTGGATACAGCGCACATAAAACGTAGGCTATTGCGTGGCATTCCCGAGCGCATTCCTCTCAATATCCAAAGGTGCGTATTTGAGGAAATCCTTAGGCCATTTGTGCCCGTGTTTGCCCCAGGACCCAGTGGGGTGAGTCGGTGTAATAACTGCTGCCCCCTCCCTCTGAATCACATCACTATGGCTGTCCTGCCTATTTATTTAGCCGGGTTGTGTGCCTTCCCAGTCTAGTCGCTTTTCAGATTCATTTCCAGGTAAACACACTGTGGCAAGCCGCAAACCTGCAGCCAACAAGCGTTGTCACAGCTGTGGCAGATAATGGGAAGTCCAAACTCCGGGCCTGTTCTGGAATGTTTACTGTCACCACAGGCACTTGGCAGCAAACATTTTTCTATCGCTTTCCGAAGAAAGTGGCTCACTTTATTAATTTTATTTTTACGAATCACAAGCTTAACTTATTGACCCCAGTGTTTTGTATGAGGTAAGGCAACAAAAACTCGAAAAGGGGGAAACGGGGGAAACTAGTTTGCTGAACTGAAGCAGCACAGTGGCAAGAAATCCTACTCTGAAAGCGGAGCTTGAAGCAACACATTTCTGCCAACAACTTCTGGGTGTTTGAAGGAATGTTAGATGGTCCTACCTTTCTCACAGAGCAGAGAGGAGCACACCCAGTTTCCATCCCCCAGCACAGCTCTGTTTCCAAGTACCTCTTAGGATGACCCTGAGGCGAAGGGGATCCAGAGAACTAGGCTTTGTGATATGATGGCGTGATATGATGACGTGATAGGATGACAAGATATGATTATGTAATTGAAGGTGTGTTGTAATAGCACAACCAGGTGTCAGACTGTCACCTTTCCATTGGTCCACAAGGGAATCTCTAGTGTGGTAAGGACTGGAGTGTTCAACTACGGTCCGTTAGGGCCACAGTATTTGAAAACGGCCTTTGAAGGCCGGAGCTGTGCACCTGTGGGTGAGAGACCTAAATTCATATTCAATGTTTCATTCATGGGGGCAGACAAGAAATACATGTAGCCTATCCCCCAAGAGCTGCCATATCCCCTTAGCTTCCAGTACCTGGTATGAATATCAAATTGGCTGAGAATAGAAGCCAAAATCTCCATAAAATCAAAGCATAAAGTGCCCTGATGTGAAGCTGACCATCCAGTACCATCCAGGACCCTGAACCATAAAGATCCAACACCATGCAGTTTGCAGAGTCCCTAGTGAGACTGGCCATGTAACATATTGTACAACCAGTATTCCTCTTGTATGGTGGCAGAAAGGTGAGAACCAGCTAGCGGGATATTGCACTGCAATGCCAGCGCTGAAGTATTATAGCACAACCCCTTCTGAAAAAGGTGAAAGAAAAGTGGGATATCCTTTTCTGTCACCCATTGGACAAATATTTATTGCACTCATCTCCATCTCACACATGACAAAGGATTGATGCATATGCAAGTTTGTTAAAATGGTCTACATCCATTGTTGCAGGCAGAGGTCTGGCCCAGAGGCCATTTTAGCTGTTATATATAAAATAATGATATAAAAATATTGATGTCTAATGTTTGTAGACAAATTATGAGATTAGGATAAGTTGACTATTTTATTATTGATTGATTTATTTGTTATATGTTGTATGGTGCTGTTTTGTACTGATTATTGTGGTTGCCTTGTGTTTAGTCTGTATTGTGTTTTCCATCAGGGACCAGGTTGGAAACAAGTGAATTTTGCTGTAACGTGTTATCCCCTGTGTTTTATTCAGTGCATATTTTTTCCATCAATATGGACATAATAACGTTATATTATAGTTTTTGTTTTTATAGTAATGAACAAATGTGTGAAGACATGTGGAGGGGATACGCTGGTTAACAATTAACTCCGGAATTAGCTAAATATTTTACAAGAACATTGGTCATATTGTCATTTATAGCATGTTTTTTTTAAGAACATTACTTTGTGATAGTATGGCCAGTCACATTTTACCATATTTATGTACTGTTGGGAAAGAGGTCAATGACCTATAGTTGTCATGGACACAATGTATTCAGAACTCAACACTCTTATAAAAAAGGTTTCCAAAATGGTTCTTTGGCTGTCCCCATACGAAACCCTTTTTGGTTCCAGGTAAAACCTTTTTTGGTTCCAGGCAGGTAGCCTAGTGGTTAGAGCAGTGGGCCAGTAACAGAATGACTGCTCGATGAAATCCCCAAGCTGACATGGTAAAAAAATATGTTTTTTTACCCCTGAACAAGGCAGTTAACCCACTGTTCCTAGGCCGTCATTGTAAATAAGAATTTGTTCTTAACTGACCTGCCTAGTTAAATAAAGGTCAAATAAAAAAATAAACTTTTGGGTTCTGTGTAGAACCCTATGTGGAAAGGGTTCTACCTTGACCCAAAAAGGGTTTTTCAAAGGTTTATCCTATGAGGACCTGCAGCCTAAGAACCCTTCTAGGTTCTAGATAGCACCTGAAGTGATCCAACAACGTCAGCATGAATATTGCAATGCTCAGCTTTTTAAAACATTGTAATGCAAAAAAATAATATATTTTTTTATAAGAACAATACATTTCAATGTCTATACCATGACGATTTCGGCATATATTACAGCCTCTAAATAAATGGAAGTAACTGTGTTGAATGTGTAGGCTATGTGGTCCTTAGACACACCAAGGGGTGGTCATCATCTCATTTCCAAGTTAAGCAGACAGTCTGTTGTCCCCTCGTCAACACCGAATGGTTTACTCTCCTTTACTAATGGGTTTCACCGATAGTTATGCTCTTACATCTATATGCAGTCAAATAGATGTTCAACCAACGGCACGTGGCTGGCACCATTCTGTGTCCTCACTTTGATCCGGTAAATAAGATAGGAAGTTATTCTATAGGCTAGTTGATTAATTAATGTAACGATAGGCTATAGAGATTTTAGAGGGTGTTGTTTTCTGTACGTAGTCTAATGCACCACGAACAATTATTGTTGGACAAATATAACCAAGAGAGGGCGCTGAAACGTAAATGTTCCTCTAATTGTTCTCGCGCACAACACTAATACATTATCACAAAAACATATAAATAATTCTAAATAATAAGGAAACCTTAGGACATAGCCATTATTATTATGTTTTATGAAATCTGTAGTGAACAAAACATGGAACATGTTATAACTGATTAGGCCGATTTGTCATTTATCTGCCATGATTTTACATGTTTATTTTTCATATTTGTTGTACTTTATTTTAATTTTATAATTTCAAATAGGCCATTCCCTATTCCCTAGGCTACACCAAAATGTAAATTCGTTAGTGGCTGGATTGATTTTATTCTAGCCTAAATCATTCTTACTTTTTTTCCTAAACCCTATCAGCCGACATCGAGGCAATCCGTTAAATCGTCAGTGCTCAAACACATTGAATAAACTTTACTTTGTTTAAGGTATCTAGCGCGTGTCCTGGGAAATCAATAGTCCACACCTTGACACACACGCGCGTTCACGGACGAAACGTTCTCTTTACTATTTTAGTCCACACATTCAATAGCAATACAAGCTACCAAGTGAATATTACCTTGAAATTGTCAAATGCAAAAACGTGGCAATATGTTTTGATATAGGCTACATATTAGGGCCGTATGTTGTTATTGCTTGCAATTGAGGTTGAAAATATCAATATTATTCTTAAGGGGACAATAATATACGTTTTTACCGTAAAACTGGTTGTGAAACCTGAATTGCTTAGGCTACGAATGATTCAGACTAATGGATCAAACTTAAACTAAATAATTTCTCTATCACTTTACCAAAGCTATATGAAATTGGGTGGCTTAAGATGGAGTAGACTTCGATAAGATCGAGTAGACTAATGAAATAGTACATTACCTCGACAAATACTCAACTAAATCTAGGTCCTTGGTGGTAGGGAAGAAAAACAATTAAGATGCATTTAAATTCCTTTTTCAAGCAACGTCTGAAAAGAACATCACAAGAGAAATAACGCATGATAAAAAAGAAGCGCCAAAACAGCAATTAACCCCCCCCCCCCTTTCTGAAATTCAATAAGATTATAATGAATATTTTTATATGAGACTGTTATTTTTATTCAGCGCAGGTGTACAATAGGGGGGCAAGTCGAGGAGTCTAACGCCTAGGTGTGAGGAGATTATTCAAATAGGGCAAGTGAAGAAGTAGGGATTGGAGGCTCGCCTGGCGCACAGAGCTATATCATAGCGTTTACAGCCAGCTCGGAACGTCATTTGAACTCCGGTCATCATCAGACGCTTTTCAGCGCCCGTGGGCACGGCTGGCTGAAAGACACACATGCGCCAGTCCTTGACTAAGGATCCTACCAACGACCCGAATACCCCGTGGTCCCAAATCACCGTTTGTTAGAGCGCGTTTTGCCATTTCTTCTGCGGAGAAACGGTTTGACAACTATTCGGAACTTCCATGATGCTTGGAGCAGTTAAAATGGAAGGACACGAACACACAGACTGGAGCACCTACTACGGAGAGCCCGAGGTGGGTACCTTAAATATTTTTTTTTCGTCTGCAGCCGATCCCATTTTATACAACTCAATATTAGCCCAGAGATAATATTAACTTTGTGATCAAATATTGACTTGAGGCGCCTCCAAATCCTGCCCCATCTCTACGCACGGCACTATCCTAACGAATTTGTGCTTGACATGTCGGGAAAACTTTTTACTCAGATTGTAATTCCATATGTCTACATTTATCTTTACAAAATCATACATAGTTGTGTCATTTTACCCAATGAGCAAACATTTGTTTAACCGTTTTGATTGGTGAATGATGAATTCAAATATTTGTGTTGCATGTTCTATAATATTGTCCACACACTAGAACAATTTAATCAATTTTCTCTTTGTATTTAAGCTGATTACCTGACGTAAGATATGGTGACAATTCTTCGTTTTTACTTCCTTGATGTAGGCTAGACATTTAAGCTATTGGTCACATCATCGAGTGAAATTATATTTCTGTCAAGCAATTTGCTTTACCAAATTTAGCATTGGATTTCAGAAGATGGAACTGCACCGGGATTGCTTGCTTTGACATCAATTTCGATCATTTATGTTTACCATTATAATAATACTGATTATCATTGTTTTGCTGGTTGTTATAATTTTTGCTGATATATATTTGATATTATGTTATTATCATAGCTTTATTAGGTTCACTACACATGAACACTATCAACCCTTCCCGAAAATCTCAAACAGGCTAACAATACTTGTTTTCTGTCTTGCTTTCCAGTGTTACACCTCGGTTGGCAACATGAACACAGGCCTGGGCATGAACTCAATGAACACCTACATGAGCATGTCGGGCATGAGCACCACGGCCAACATGACAGCCAACCCCATGAACATGTCCTATGTCAACACGGCCATGAGTCCTTCCATGACCGGAATGTCACCGGGCACCGGAGCCATGAACGGCATGGGCGCTGGCATGACAGCCATGAGCGCCACGCTCAGCCCCAGCATGAGCCCCATGACCGCGCAGCCTCCGTCCATGAACTCCCTTACGTCCTACGCCAACATGAACGCCATGAGCCCCATGTATGGACAGTCCAGCATCAACAGATCTAGGGACCCGAAGACATACCGGAGGAGCTACACTCACGCCAAGCCCCCGTACTCTTACATTTCTCTCATCACTATGGCTATCCAACAGTCCCCCAGCAAGATGCTGACGCTGGCCGAGGTCTATCAGTGGATCATGGATCTTTTCCCGTTTTACCGACAGAACCAGCAACGCTGGCAGAACTCAATTCGCCATTCTCTATCGTTCAATGATTGTTTCCTCAAAGTGCCTAGATCTCCGGATAAGCCCGGTAAGGGCTCGTTTTGGACCCTCCACCCGGATTCGGGGAACATGTTCGAGAACGGTTGCTATCTGAGGAGGCAGAAGCGGTTTAAGTGTGACGGCCAAAAGAAGATGTGCAAGGAGTCAGGAAGGAAGACATCCGAGGGCGGCTCGAACAGCAGCTCGGAGAGTTGCAACGGCAACGAGTCCCCCCATTCCAACTCCTCCCCCAACGATCACAAAAGGTCTCTGTCAGACATGAAGTCGATCCAGGCTCTGAGTCCGGAGCACGCCGCCTCACCGGTGTCCCACTCCCAGGTGCATGGGCACCTCATGTCCCAGCATCACTCGGTCCTCGCACACGAAGCGCACCTGAAACCCGAGCATCACTACTCGTTCAACCACCCCTTCTCCATCAACAACCTCATGTCTTCGGAGCAACAGCATCACAAAATGGACCTAAAGACTTACGAGCAGGTGATGCACTATTCCGGCTACGGTTCCCCCATGGCCGGGGCGCTATCCATGGGTTCAATGGGAAAAGTGGGTTTAGATTCCTCGTCAATACCCGCTGACGCATCTTACTATCAAGGCGTCTACTCCAGGCCTATTATGAACTCCTCATAAACTCAGTCCCCAAACAGAAAACGGACTCTTTCACGCAATTTGTACATTTGTAAAATGATAGTTTGTGCATGTAGGACTATTCCATATATTTTTGACGTTTCCCACTGATTTAGTTGTCAAGTTGGTTTAGTAATTATTTTGTAAAGGGATGTTAATAATAATGTGACAAAATCTGTTCAAAATGCGACGTTAAGAATGGACCAAAAGACAATAAGCCTAGTGTAAAATGCATCTGTATAGGCCCTACCTACCGGGATTCTTAAATGAATTTAAATGCATCGTGGGAGACTGAAGTTCTTCAATCATTTGTGTAATTCTTATTTATGGCTTGTAAATGTGTGTTCTTGTAGTTGACGACAAGAACAGAATCTATATTAAAGTGTTATTTGGATTCTTTTCTGAACACAATTTTGTTATTTACACAGTTGGTCTAGGCCTTATACTCATCAATAAAATAATAGGCCTATTATTATTATTATTAGTAGTAGTAGTAGTATTAGTAGCATTGGTATTATTATTATTATTATTAGTAGTAGTAGTATTAGTAGCATTGGTATTATTATTATTATTATTAGTAGTATTAGTAGTATTAGTAGCATTAGTAGCATTAGTATTATTATTATTAGTAGTAGTAGTATTAGTAGCATTAGTATTATTATTATTAATAGTAGTAGTAGTTGTAGAAGTAGTAGTACTATTCGTATTATTAGTAGTAGTAGTAGTAGTATTAGTAGCATTGGTATTATTATTAGTAGTAGCAGTTGTAGTAGTAGTACTATTAGTATTATTATTATTAGCATTAGTAGTATTAGTAGTATTAGTAGTACTGGTATTATTATTATTATTGTTATTATTAGTTGTAGAAGTAGTAGTAGTAGAAGTAGTAGTAGTGGTAGTGGTAGTAGTAGTAGTCGTCGTAGTAGACCTAGTAATATGCTGCAGTGGAAGCATCAGATATGCCTAACATTTTAAGATGACAATATTTTTTTCAGGTCTTCACTCTTATAAAAGTGTTCCGTTGTGTCCAATAAAATAATATTTAGGAGGAGTTACATCTTTAAACACCACGAAAAAGCGCATTTTATTTGGTGAGCTGTGTGCTCATAACGATACTGATCATCTCGTTGTGTAGTGAGGATGGAGGGAAAATAAGTTTTGATCCTCTCAATGACCAAACCATTTTCGAAAACATAAAGAGCAAACTATAGGCCTATTGATAAGTGGTAAAATGTTGACAATGACAACAACAAAAAAACACTAGGTTTATGCACAATATCGAACATTTACGAATTCTTTCAAATTTTGGATTGCAGTTATTAATCTGCACCTTCATTTCCCCTGAGATAAAAAAAAGTCGTACAACTATCTTATAAGTGTTTCTTTGTGTCTCCCATGGGTGACAAGTGGACAATTCTCACTTTGGCCAAATATGTTTCATTTAATTCCATCTATCATATTGTAATATTTAAAATGTTAATGAAATTCATATAAATACTAAGTATAGCCTGCTATAGCCTACTTGAAAAATAACAGGAAGGCCCACTCACTGAATATGCTCCCAATCACTGACAACGATCTTCGTCAGGTCAAACAGAATGAATGATCCCATCCACATGATCATTAAGCAAATTATGATATAATTCATATTCACACAATTCCTACGCGAAAGAAACCAGAAAAATTGACCTATTTATCCACATGTCTCCTAGATACTTAGCAAACAACATAACGTATATTAACTAGCTGTAGGATATGTTACAAACTTTGATTCCAAGTGACAGTTGGTGAAATAGGGGTGGATGGAGGGCAGAGACAAGGATAGACGTTGGAAATGGTCACAAGCAGTCAAGCTATGCTATAGAAGTGAGGACATGCACCAAACAACAATATCCAGCTCAGCTCAACACAGGCATGTGATATCAACAACAGTTAGGGGCGGCTCAATGTCAGATAGCAGAAACAACAACAGCAATGTTAAAATGTTCTTTAAGGGATAAGGGCTCTATACAGTTATT